>NW_017189541.1:300000-450000 GCF_001704415.2 Capra hircus | reverse complement strand
AACTAAGGGCCAGCACTCTGAATCTTGCCTGAGGGATGCAGGCAGTAAGTGATGCAGGGATAGAGGTTCTTTGAAGCACAGCGGTTTCTGGAACACACAGAGGGATGGGGGTATTTGCCTTTAGTTTTCCAGGACATAGAGTGTTATGTATTGGGTATGTGCGTCACCAACGTTCCTGGCTGGAAACTGTGACCCTTCCAATTGGTGTTAGGACCTTTATCGGGGGCGGTGGTGGTGATTAGCGTTAGACGAGCCACTGAAGATGGGGTCCCTAGAACTGATGGCGCGCTCTTCCCCAGAATGGGACCGGTGAAGGACAGGGAGGCCTGGCGTGCTGCGGTCCACGGGGTCGCAGAGAGTTGGACACGACTGAGCTCCTGAACAACAGCAAATGCTCTTGCGAATTTACACACAGACCTTGATTTATTGCTGCTTTTTTTTTTTTAAAGTAAGTTGAAGTGTTCTAAAAATGAACTTTTTGTTAAAATGGTTTAATAAAACCTGAAAGTGGAAATCTTTATAAAAGTGCAATGAAACCATAGTAAAATGAAATTCTTCTAAAGGGCAGGTCATCTCCTCATTTCTTTTTTTTTCCTTTCTTTGCCTCTTCTGTATAATCTTTTGGCTCAAACCCACCACCCTCTGCTTGCAATTCTCACGGAGGCAACGTTCACCCTCAGAAAGGATTCATGTTTCTGGTTCTAAAGAAGGTTAACCACTGTCTCTTCAGCTGGAACGCTGGAGGATTTAGGAACGGCTGACTCAGATTCTGATAAACTCGTCGGGAAGTGAAATGGTCCCCACTCAGGAGGTTGGTGGAGTCTCTCAAAGGGGATGGTGGGTCATGCCTAAACAGAAGGCAGTTGGACCCGGTGCAAAGCGGAAAGCTTCCATGGGGTTTTAGTTTACAGAGAGGCAGATTATTCTTTTTTTGGGGGGGGGGGATTTCTTTTATGGAAGTAGAGTTGATGTACAGTGCTGTCTTAATTTCGGCGGTACACCAATGTGACTCAATTATATACATTGATATTCTTTTTATATGTTTTTCCGTAATGATGTATCACAGGATGGTAAATAGAGTTCCCCGTGCAAACCAAGAAGACCTGTTTATCCACCCTATATATACTAGTTCATTTTCATTTAATGAATAACTAAAAAAAGGAAGATGGAGCAAAATCTCCTAACACTGATTGCCTCAAAGTCCCAGCCCTACACTTGTCCCACTCGGCAGCCAGCCGTCTGCTCTCTGTGTCCGAGTCAGTTTCTGTCCTCATGGAATCATCCATTCGGGCCATGTTTTAGCTTCCACATATAAGCGATATATCTGTCTTTCTCGGTCTGACTTCTCACATTACCCTTCGAGATTGAAGGCAGACCTTGGTAATAATGGTACGAGTTGGGTTTCCAGACCTCCGCAATGAAGGAGACATCGCAAGAAATTGTTGTTGGTCAGTCGCTCGGTCGTGTCCGACTCTTCGCGACCCCGTGGACTGTAGCACGCCAGGCCTCCGCGTCCTTGACTATGAATGGAATCACACAAATGTTTCGGCTTCCCAGGGCCTGTAAGAGTTATGTTTGCAGTAGACTGCGGTCTATTAAGTGTATGATGAAGCCTCCCCGGTGGGTCAGTGGTAAAGAATCTGCAATGCAGGAGACGTGGGTTTGATCCCTGGGTCAGGAAGATCCCCTGGAGGAGGGCGTGGCCACCCGCTCCAGAGTTCTTCCCTGGAGAGTCCCATGGACAGAGGAGCCTGGTGGGCTGCCGTCCACGGGGCCGCAGAGAGGCGGACGTGACGGAAGCAACTTAGCATGCATGCGAGTGTATCACGCCACCATATCACACAGCCAACATTCACTCATTCATTCAGAATACTTCGTTGCTGAAAAGTGGCTCACCATCTTTGAGTCTTCAGCAAGTCACAGTCGTGACATCAAGGGTCGCAGACACCGTCACAAATAGACTCATAATGAGAAAGTTTCAGCTATCTCGAGCATGACCAAAACGGGACCCAGAGACAGGAAGCGAGCAGATGCTGTTGAAAACACAGCACGGAGAGACGTCTTGATCGATGCAGAGTTGCCCCCAAGCCTTCAGGTTTTTCTAAGAAAGAAATCACAGCATTTTCAAAGCCCTGTAAAACGCATTCTGCCTGCAAATAAATGCCCGTCAAGCATTTGATCCGCACAAATTAGCCTGTTCATTTTGTAGCAGCGATTTGAATTTCAATGTGCCTTTAAAATAATTCTATTATGAAATACTTCATGCATACAAAAGATGGGGTCGCCAGGAGTCGGAGGCGGCTGAAGCAACTGAGCGCACACACATAGAAAAGATACAGAGAAGCGTATAAAGCAAGGCTGGCTACCTGACATGCGGATTTATCAAATATCCACATTTTGCCAAATACATTTCAGATCCTTTGTGTGTGTGTGTGAGAGAGAAATGAAACGTTTCAGAAACCATTCTGCTACTGTATATATCCCTCTTGGTGATTCTGTTATTACACGGGAAAAAAAAAATACACAAACCACCCTGCTAGGAAATCAACCCTGAATGTTCACTGGAAGGATTGATGCTTAAGCTGGAACTCCAATCCTTTGGCCACCTGATGCGAAGAAGTGACTCATTGGAAAAGACCCTGATGCTGGGAAAGACTGAAGGTGGGAGGAGAAGGGGACGACAGAGGATGAGATGGTTGGATGGCATCACCGACTCAATGGACATGAGTTTGAGCAAGCTCCGGGAGATAGTGAAGGACAGGGAAGCCTGGTGAGCTGCAGTCCACGGGGTCGCAAAGAGTCGGACACGACTGAGCAACTGGACGACAGAGTACCATAGGTCGATAAGAAAATTTCAAACGTAGTTTTGCATGCCTTAAGAGCTTTTCATCTCCCATTCACTGAGAGCCTCGAAGAGAAAGATGTCCCCTTCCTGTTCTTCCTTTCAATTTGCCCGCTGGTGCTTCCATTTAAAACTCATTATCTAAGGAGGGAGCATCTCTCCGCTGAAGGAAGCTGTGCTGGGCAAACTGGGCTCCCGGTGTCAGCGGTTTCTGGGTGTCTCTAGGGCGAGTCCTGTCATCCCCTCCTGGGTCACCTTGATGCAGAATTCGGGCACCGCCTGGGAGTCTTTGAAAGTGGCCCCATTCTGACAAGAAGCGGGGTCACGAGCCTCTTCAGCAGACCTCCAACCTCAGCTCTTCTGGGTACTGTTTGACTCCGAGTCCCTCTGTACTTGGCCACGTGGTACAAAAGATAAGCCGGGTTCTCTCGTTTGCCCAGACGGTAAAGAATCTGCCTGCAATGCAGGAGTGTGAGTGAGTGAGTGCTCAGACTTGTCCGACGCCTTGCGACCCCTTGGACTGTAGCCCACCAGGCTCCTCTAACCATGGGATCCTCCGGGCAAGAACGCTGGAGTGGGTAGCCGTTTGGAGGCTCTGCCAAACTCCGGGTGATGGCGATGGACAGGGAAGCCTGGCATGCTGCAGTCCGTGGGGCCGCAAGGAGTCGGATGCGACTGAGTGACTGGATAACCACAACAAGCGATGGGGGCAAAAAATCAGACGTGAAAATGACCCAAGATGTTGGCAAAGACCTGTGGGCTAGCGGGATGAAACTCCACATTCCCCTCTTCTGTTGAGAATAATTATAATCTCCCCGTGGCACGTGGAAATACAGTTTTAGGGCATTCTCGTAACTGTGTTTTATTTATTTTTTTGTATCTTAATGTTTTCATGTATGTGTGTATTTATGCGGCCATGCTGGGTCTTGGAAGCGGCGTGCAAGCGCTTTCGTTGTGGCCCGTGACGGCTTCGCTTACTGGCGGCCGCGCTGGGCGCTCACGGCCGCCGCGAGCTCTCTGTCGTCGAGGCGGGGTGCTCTTGCTAGCGGGGCCCGGCTTCTCGTCGCGGAGGCTTGTCGAGCTGCAGAGCGCGGGCTCGCGGGCTCAGTAATTTGTGCCTCACCCCTTCAGTTGCTCCTTGCCACATTTGGTCTGCCCGGACCGTGGGTGGAGACCCTGTGTCTCCTGCCTTTCAAAGAGGGATTCTTACCCACTGGACCCCCAGGGAAGCCCCCCGCGTGGACTCTTCATTGCAGCCTGTGGGGTATAGTTCCCTGACCAGGCATCGAACCCAGGGCCCCCTGCTTTGGGGACCCCCAGGGAAGCCCCTTCCCCGTGTTTAGGAATTCATGCTTTTCTAGTCTAAGGTCAGTGACGGCAGGCATGCAAGCTGTCCTGGAGATTCCAAGGGGATAGTCAGCTGGTCTGTGATGCTGAGGACAGCGGTAGGTGAAGAGACCCCAGTCCAGGGCGGATGCTGGGAGACGGGAGGGCTGTCACGGGACCCCCCAGCCCTCCTCTCAGGCTTGGCTGTTGGGGCAACCAGGGTCCACCTACTTCCCACCTTGGACCTAACCCTCATAATGGTCCCAGGAGCTCAAGATTCCTTAAATCTCTCTGGGTTCAGGATCACGCCTGCTGGGATCTGTCTGTTTGCACCCACTCTGCGGTATCTTAGGTCTGTCCTGAGAGCTTGGTGGCCCTCGGGATTCTCTGAAGGTTGCCTGTCTCAGGTGTGTTATGGGGACCAGCCCTTAGGCTGAAGGAAGGACATGTCCGTGGAGCGTGGGGTAGTGACCCTGCGTGGTCTCGGGTGGGGTCCATGTGCTTCTGTCTGCGATGCTGTTTGCGTGGACAGGTGATTCATTCTGCGTACTTCCCTGTACCAGTCAATCCGAGATGGGCAGAATAATGAAGTTCTACTGAGGGCTTCCCAGGTGGCGCTAGTGGTAAAAATTTCACCTGCCAATTCAGGGGACGCGGGTTCAATCCCTCCATCAGGAAGGTCCCCTGGAGGAGGGCATGGCAGCCCACTCCGGGGTTCTTGCCTGGGGAATCCCCATGGACGGAGGAGCCTGGGGGGCTACAGTCCAAAGGGTTGCAGAGAGCCGGACACGCTTGAGCCACTGAGCACCTTGATGCCTCCAGTTGCCTCCCTGCAGTTTGCCATCATGCACAGACCCCCTGGTGGTTTGGGGGGGGTGGGGAGGATACTGCCAGAGATAATCCGCAGTTGTCTAGGAAAGCTATCCAAACAGCCCTCCATTTTCCAGCAACACATCTCTGTGAGCTTGCATTTTCTTCGATAGAAACGCCATATGGCCACAGATGGAATGCAGACATTGATAGGAGGATTGGGCTGTCTTCCTCGTAAGCCAGACTTTGGCAAAAATGTTAAGACATTTGCAGAAATGTGATGTCATTAGTTACTCGGTCGTCATGTCTGGCTCTCTGCAACCCGTGGACTGCAGCCCTGACAGGCTCCTCTGTGCACGGGATTCTCCAGGCGAGAATACTGGAGTGGGTTGCCATGCCCTTCAACAGGGGATCTTCCCCACCCAGGGATCGGACCCACGTCTCCTGCTTTGCAGGCAGACTCTTTGCCATCTGAGCCCCCAGGGGAGCCCCCAGTGCTTTTCGAAAGTGCATCAGTTCATAAAGTCCACATGGTAGCCTTGAGTGAGTTTGAAAATAGGTAGAGCTTGGCTAGGAGACCTTGGGCATCTCCCGTAGACGCATCGCCTTGTTTGAAGTGCTCCCAGCTAGTCAGAGGCGCCGGAGTGGCTGTCTGCTCTCCAGCTTTGTCTCACTCAGCCCACCTCTGGGGTCCTTGTCTGCTCGAGCTCTTGCAGACCACGCTCTGGACTTGTATGCAGTGGGGGAAAACATGGCCTGACTCTTGAGAGTCAAGTCTGAGAGTCCCCCCCATCCTGAAACGTCCCTGATGAGGGCTTGGGTCCAGAAAACCCATCAGGTGTCCTGTGGGATTTGGAGAGGGCACACTTGGAAACGCATGCGGGGAAGCAGTCCAGGGGTCCAAGGAAGGACGCGGGGTCCTCGGATTCTGAGTCCCCAAGGGCTCAGCTGATGGAGAGTGATGGTGCGTCTCAATAAGATGCCAGTGCAGGCTGATGGAGACTTCGCAGTATCATCACCTGCCGCTCGGTCGTTGCAGCGCTCCCAGGGCGTCCCGGGCGTATCTCAGGATGTCGCTGACGCTCGTGGAATTTGCGGAATTGCAATCCGTCATGGTGGTCCGGAGGGTTGACAAGGGCACTTGGGTGGCCGACAGACACAGGCTGCCCCTCCCTTTCAGACAAGAGCAGAGTAAGAAAGGGATTCAGCTGATCTTGCTAGCAAGATTGCTCTCATTTTTATTTTTAAAACAGCAAGGAGACTTATTGTTTGAGATCAGTCCTTTGCCCACCTGATGCAGAGAGCTGACTCATTGGAAAAGACCCTGATGCTGGGAAAGATTGAGGGCGGGAGGAGAAGGGGACGACAGAGACTTATTGTTTGAGATCAGTCCTTTGCCCACCTGATGCGGAGAGCTGACTCATTGGAAAAGACCCTGATGCTGGGAAAGATTGAGGGCGGGAGGAGAAGGGGACGACAGAGGATGAGATGGCTGGAGGGCATCACTGACTCAGTGGGCATTTTTGTCGTACAGTTGTGTCTGACCCTTTGTGACCCCCATGGACTGTAGCCTGCCAGGCTCCTCTGTCCATGGGGATTGTCCAGACGAGGATACTGGAGTGGATTGACATTCCCTCCTCCAGAAGATCTTCCCAACCCAGGGATCGAACCCAGGTCTCTTGCGGTCTCCCGCATTGGAGGTGGACTCTTTACCACCTGAGCCACCGGGAAAGCCCCAGTGGGCATGAGTCTGCATCAAATCTGAGAGACTCTGAAAGACAGGGAAGCCCGGCGTGCTGCAGTCCATGGGGTCGCGTGCAAAGAGTCGGACGCAACTTGGAGACTGAAGAACAGCTAAAAATCCTGGGTGGTGGGTGAGCTGTGTGCGTTTGCAGCTTGAGGTGCCCACCGAAAACCCCTTTGCCCATACTTACACAGGGCACATGAGTTATAATGGGAGGTGTTTCTAAGGAGGCAAACATAGCTTTCTGGTGTGCATGGCTGGCCCAGCTGAGATCCTGATTGCTTGAGACAAAGGGTTTCTCAACCTTGGCGCTATTGACAGGTCTGGAGGGTGGAGACCAAAACGGGAATTGGGGAAGTGTGTCCAGCAAGTGGAAGGCACGGGGGAAGGAAGACGGATGAAGAAGGCAGGCTCTGGTTCTGGACCACTGATGGGAACTGAGAAGTGACTGTTCGCATGACACGGGACGGCTTCCCGGTTGGTGCAGTGGTAATGAATATCCGCCTGCGATGTGGGAGACGTGGGCTCCATCCCTGGGTGGGGGAAGGTCCCCTGGAGGAGGGGATGGCAACCCACTCCAGTATTCTCGCCTGGACAATCCCCATGGACAGAGGAGCCTGGGGGGCTACAGTCCACGGGGTTGCAGAGAGTCGCGCACGACTGACACGCTAGCGTGCGGAAAAGAGATATAAGGAGAGTGGAAAGGAAGGCTGGATGTCAAATATGAGAGCGATCGCTGTGGTTAGGGGGTCAAGTGGCGTGGGGTTTAGTGTTGGAAGGAAGATGCACCGATGAAAGTCAGGAAGGAAGCGACAGAGGGTCTCCCCAGGCGCCAGCGCTGGTGAAGTTCTGAGAAGCTCGGACTGGGTTAACTCAGCCGTCTAAACTTGAGTTTGATGCTAAACATGGACATAGACTCGCTGACCTCTTGGCAGGGTTGTGAGGTGACGTTGAACCTGAGAACCTCATGGACTTCTCTCACGTCCTTTCTCCTTGGAAACAGAGGAGGTGCTTTCTCGAGAGGTGCCGCGGAAGGTGATGTGGACAGAGGTGAGGGAGGCGTTTCCACGCACAGCCTCTCCCCGCAGAATGCGTCCTCAGCCCTGGGTCCACCTCCCGGGGCTGCAGTGAGCAAGGAGCGGGCGGGCTGCCCGAGGTGAGGGCGCTGTCTTTGCACACGGAGCGGAAGCACAGGCCTCCCTGGGGGCTGGGGGTGGAGGTCTGCTGTGCTGCCATGCCGTGCCAGCTGTGTGTACCCCCCAGGGCACAGGTGTCCACAGACACCAGGGTCCCCCAGATACGAGTGTCCACAGACACCAGGGTCCCCCAGATACGAGTGCACCCCCAAGTTAAGTGTCCCCCCAGACTCAAGTGTCCACAGACTCGAGGGTCCCCCAGATAGGAGTGCACCCCCGAGTTAAGTGTCCCCCCAGACACAAGTGTCCACAGACAGAAGTGACCACAGATGCAAGTGCCCCCTAGACACCAGTGCCCCCAGACACAAGTGTCCCCCCAGCTAGAAGTGTCCCCCAGACTTAAGTGCCTCCCAGACACCAGTGCCCCCAGACACAACTGCCCCCCCCAAACACAAGTGTCACCCCAGACACAACTGTCTGCAGACACAGTCCCCCACCAGACAGGACAATGTGTGTGAAGTCAACTGCGTCACGGAATTTAGGATTTTATTTGCTCACATTCTCAGTGTTCTCACCAAAAAAAGTGAAATCACGAGGGCTTCCCTGGGGGCTCAGACGGTAAAGAATCCGCCTGCAGCGCAGCGGACCTGGGTTCCATCCCTGGGTCGGGAAGATCCCCTGGAGGAGGGAATGGAAACCCACCCCACTGTCCTTGCCTGGAGAATCCCACGGACAGAGGAGCCTGGTGGGCTGCAGTCCACGGGGTCGCAGACGGTCGGACACGCCCGAGCGAGTAAGCAGCAGCAGGAGGCAATAGAAAACGGGATCCGCTTCCTCCTCGTATTTATGCAAATGCCATTGCTGGGGTTGAATCTCTCTCCCCTCTCATTTCTTCCACTGTTTGTGCTGATAAGCTTGTTCTAGGGAGCGTCTCGTCTCTTTCAACAACATCTTCACAGCAGGAAAGTATGTAGCCTTGGAAGAGGAACACAGTTGGGGTTGTAAGCTTCCCAGACAGAGGCCCCACGCTGTTTGAGAGTGAAAAGTGAAAGTGAAAGCCACTCAGTGGTGTCCGACTCTTTGCAACCCCATGGACTGTAGCCCACCAGGCTCCTCTGTCCATGGGATTCTCCAGGCAAGAATACTGGAGTGGGTTGCCATGCCTATCTCCAGGGAGATCTTCCTGCCCCAGGGGTTGAACCCGGGTCTCCTGCCGTGCAGGTGAGTTCTGTACTGTCTGAGCCACGACAAGGGGTATTTGGGCAGGGGGGGGGGAAACGAACTTTCCTGCTGAGCAGTTTCCCCAGGTGTCTGCATAATCTCTGGGGTTTGCTGTAAAGACAGAGGTTGGGGTTTGGTATGATGGGGTGTTGCCCCATGGCGTCCTGGGCAGGTTGGTGTCTGAGCATCGAGACTGTGCTGTTTGAGTTCAGTGGAATCCCAGCCAAGGGAGTGAACATTCCGTGTGCACATCGATTTGAGCGTGAATGGAGAGGAAGACGGGTTTCAGGAGTCCCCAAGCTAAAGGAGATTGTCAAAGCGATCGCAGAAGCTGGTTCTTGTACGAGTTAAACAAGTGAGTTAACACATCAACATAAGAGTTGAACATATGTTACCATTTGAGCATCTCTTGGTATTTACACAAGAGAACTGAAAACAGGTGTCCACAGGAAAACTTGTGCCTGGCTGTTCATAGCAATGCTGCTCAGAATTGCCTAAAGATGGAAGCAGTTCGAGCATCCATCCAGGGATGGATGGATACAGAATGTGGTCCACACAGTGGAATGAAAAGGAGTGAAGCTCCAACACAGGCTACGGTGTGGGTGGACCCTGAACACATGATGCTCAGGGAGACAGGCAGACACAGAAGGACGCAAGGTGTGTGACTCCATTGGTAGGAAACGTCCAGAACAGGCAAATCCACAGAGACAGGAAGTGGGTTCGTGGTTGCCAGGGACTGGGGTAGGGGAGGAGGGGTGGATAGATGGATGAGTGATGGATGGATAGATGGTTGGATGGCTGGGTGGATGGATGGATGGATGGATAGGTGGATGGATGGATGATGGATGGAAGGATGGGTGGATGAATTGATGGATGGATGGATGATGGATGGATAGATGGGTGGATGGATGGATAGATAGGTAGATGGATGATTGGATGAGTGGATGGTGGATAGGTGATGGATGTATGGGTAGATTGATGGGTGGATGGATGGATAGGATGGATGAAGAATAGATGGATGAATGGATGGATAAGTGGATAGATAGATGGATGGATGGATGATGAATTAGATGTTTGGATGAGTGAGTGGATGGTGGATGGATGAATGGATGGTGGGTAGATGGATGGATGTATGGGTGGATGGAAGAATGGATGGATGGGTGGGTGGGTGGATGAATGGATAGGTGGATGGATGATGAATAGATGGATGGATGGATGAGTGGATGGGTTGATGGATAGATGAATGGATGGGTGGACAGATGGATGGATGGCTGGATGGCTGGATGGATGAATAGATAGGTGGATGGAAGGATGGGTGGATGGAAGTATGGATGGATGGATGGGTGGGTGGATGATTGGAAAAGTGGATGGTGGATGGATGGATGGATGGAAGAATGGATAGTGGATGGCTGGATAGATGTTGGATAGATGCATGGATGGATGAATGGATAAGTGGATAGATGGGTGGGTGGATGGTGGATGGATGGAGGGATGATGGATGGATATGTGGATGGTGGATGGAAGGATGGATGAATAGGATACGTGGATGGGTGGGTGGGTGGATAATGGATAGTGGATGGATGGATGGGTGGATGGATGGTGGATGGATGAATGGGTGGATGGATGGATAAATGGATGGTTGGGTGGATGATGGATGAGTGGATGGTGGATGATGGATGATGGACAGATGTGTGGATGGATGAATGGATAGGTGGATGGACTGGATGGATGGATGAGTAGATGGATGCATGGATGATGGATAGATGCATGGATGGATGAATGGATAGGTGGATGGATGGGTGGGTGGGTGGATGATGGATGGGTGAATGGACTGGATGGGTGGATGAGTGGATGATGGATGGATGGATGATGGATAGATGCGTGGGTGGATGAATGGATAGGTGGATGGATGGTTGAGTGCATGGATGAATGGGTGGATGGATGGATGGATGAGTTGATAGATGCATGGATGGATGAATGGTTGGGTGGATGAATGGATGGGTAGATGGATGGGTGGGTGGATGGATGGATGAGTGGATGGGTGGAAGGATGGATAGATGCGTGGATGGATGAATGGACAGGTGGATGGATGGGTGGGTGGGTGGATGAATGGATGGGTGGAAGGATGGATGAGTGGATGGATGCATGGGTGGATGGATAGATGCGTGGATGGATGAATGGACAGGTGGATGGATGGGTGGGTGGGTGGATGATGGATGGGTGAATGGACTGGATGGGTGGATGAGTGGATGATGGATGCATGGATGATGGATAGATGTGTGGATGGATGAATGGATAGCTGGATGGATGGGTGGGTGGGTGGATGGATGGATGGATGAGTGGATGGATGCATGGATGATGGATAGATGCGTGGATGGATGAATGGACAGGTGGATGGATGGGTGGGTGGGTGGATGAATGGAGAAGCTGAATGGAGTCATGCCGTGGAATGAAAGGAGTGAAGCTCTGACACCGCCTACAATGTGGGTGGACCTTGAACACACGATGCTCAGAGAGAGAAGCAGAAACAGAAGGACACACTTTGATCCCATCGACAGGAAATGTCCAGATCAGGCAGCTCCGCGGAGACAGTTCGGCGATTAGTGAGAATGGGGAGAGAGGAAGTAACACAGGGCAACACCTATAGGGCTGGTGTTTCGTTTGGAGATGACAAAGATGTTGTGGAGCTACGTTGACGCGTGGGTTCTACAGAACTGTCACGGTGTTAAATGTCCCCAAAGTATTAAAAATGTAGCAATTTTTAAAGTGACAATTTGTGATGCAGCTTTATTGAGATATGATCCTACACCATAAACGTCAGCCCTTAAAGCATACAATTTAGGCGTCTTCAGTATGTTCACAGAGTTGCATAACCATCGGCACTGTTTAATTTCAGAGTATGCTCTTGGCATTAGGAAGAAACTTCTGTGCCCACCCGCAGTCACTCTCCGTTAAATCTAGACGCTCATGATGTTAGCAGCCTTGAATCTGCTTCCTGTCTCTGCGGATTAGCCTGTTCTGGACGTTTCCTATCATTGGAAGGGCACCCCGTGTGTCCTTCTGTGTCTGCCTCTCTCACTGACCATCGTGCGCTCAGGGTCCATCCATGTTGTACCCCGAGTCAGAACTTCACTCCTTTTCACAGCTGCATAATGTTCCACTGAGCGGATGGATGCTGTGTTTATCCATGATCCATCCATCCACCCATCCATCGTCTGTTATCCATCTATCCATCCATCCACCCATGTATGCATCTGTCTGTCCACCCACCCATGCATGCATGCATCTGTCTACTTATCCATCCATCCACCCACCCATCCATCCATCCATCCATTTATCTATCCATCCATCATCCATTCATCCAACCATCCAGCCATCTACCCACCCACCCATCCATCCATCCATCCATCCATCCACTCATCCATCCATCCATCATCCATCCATTTCTCCATCCATCCACCCATCCATGCATCTATCCATCCACCCACCCATCCATGCATGCATGCATCCATCCATGAATCCATCCATCTACTCATCTATCCATCCATCATCCATTCATCCATCCACCCACCCACCCATCCATCCATCCATCCATCCATCCATCTATTCATCCATCCATCCATACATCATCCATTCATCCATCCACCCACCCATCCATCCATCCATCCATCTATTCATCCATCCATCCATACATCATCCATTCATCCATCCACCCACCTATCCATCAATCCATCCATCTATTTATCCATCCATCCATCATCCATCCATCATCCATTCATCCAACCATCCACCCGTCCACCCACCCATCCATCCATCCACCCACCCATCCATCCATCCATCTATCCATCTACTCATCCATCCACCTACCCATCCATCAGTCCACTATCCATCTATTCATCCATTCATCCATATATCCATCCACCCACGCACCCACCCACCCATCCATCCTCCCACCACCCGCCCATCCATCCTCCCACCCAACCATCCACCCATCCATTCATATACATTTGATTAATTTCCAGTTTAAATAAATCACTTTATAATGGCAAATTTTACATTGTGTACCACTTTATCACACACACACAAGCTAATAGGTCCCGAGAGCTTTTTACCTTCCAGCCTCTGTTGCTAGTATCTCACGATGGGAGCCATTTCACTCCACAGGTATTCTTTGCGGCAGGCATGTCTGTGATCCGTAGTTCACAGATGAGGAAATGAAGGTATTGAGATGCTCAGGAGCCCAGGACGCCCCCAGGTAGTCAGTTGATGGGGTTGCAGTGAGCATAGACATCCACAGTGTCCCCATCAAACGCTCGAGCTCCACCCTAAATAGGACGCACCATGGCTGAGCGCTGTTTCGTTAAACACAGACACTACTGTTGTCATGACGTCAGGAACAGAGCTCAGTTCAGTTGAGTTGCTCAGTGGTGTCTGACTCTCTGTGACCTCATGGACTGCAGTACGCCAGGCCTCCCTGTCCATCACCAGAGCTTGCTCAAACTCATGTCCATCGAGTTGGTGATGCCTTCCAACCATCCCATCCTCTCTTGTCCCCTTCTCCTCCTGCGTTCAATCTTTCCCAGCATCAGGGTCTTTTCAAATAAGTCAGTTATTTGCATCAGGTGGCCAAAGGATTGGAGCTTCAGCTTCAGCCTCAGTCCTTCCAGTGAACATTCAGGACTCATTTCCTTTAGGATGGACTGGTTGGATCTCCTTCCAGTCCAAGGGACTCCCAAGAGTCTTCTCCAACACCACCATTCAAAAGTATCAATACTTAGGTGCTCAGCTTTCTTTATGGTCCAACTCTTATATCCATATGTGACTACTGGGAGAACCATAGCTTTGACTAGATGGACCTTTGTTTGCAAGGTAATGTCTCTGCTTTTTAATATGCTGTCAGGAAGCTTCCATAGATCTCTTACCCTTAGCCCTCGGAGGGCAGAGAGAATGAAAACCACCATCACAGAAAACTAATCAAACTGATCACATGGACCACAGCCTTCTGTAACTCAATTGAAACTCTGAGCCATGCCGCGTAGGGCCACCCAAGACGGACGGGTCATGGTGGAGAGTTCTGACAAAACGTGGTCCCCTGGAGAAGGCAGTGGCAAACCTCTTTAGCATTCTCCCCTTGAGAACCCCATGAACAGTATGAAAAGGCAGAAAGATACAACACTGAAAGATGAACTCCCGAGGCCAGCAGGTGCCCGATATGCTCCTGGAGAAGGGAACAGAGCTGGGTTCCTGCAAAGCCGGAGACATGCATCAAACTGTCCAGACTGTGAGCAGACAGGCGGCAGAGATGATGAAATATTCCAGAATGGAGGATGAGTCAGAACCTTGTTGAGTGACTAGCGTGCACATAGCGGGCGGGGGAGGATCGTGGAGACAGATGGCATGGGGAGTGCTGGACGCTCGGCACGGTGAGTCAGGGTTGCTGGTGGGGGAGCAGCCTCCAGAAGGTCCTGAGCGGCACCTGTGTTGAGTGAGGCGTGTTGAGGGTGAGACCTTTGCGGTGGAGGAGGTTGGCCGGCAGCACTGTTTCAATCTCTTGTGTTCTCTTGCCTTAGTCCTTCTTCGGTGACTTCCTGGCAAGGAGACATGAGTCCAGAAGTCTGGACATCCCACACTTTCATTTCACATCAGCTGGCCAAAGGATGGGAGTGTCAGCTTCAGCATCAGTGCTTCCAGTGAATATTCAGGACTGATTTCCTTTAGGATTCACTGGTTTGATCTCCTTGCCGTCCAAGGGACTGTCAAGAGTTTTCTCCAACACCACAGTTCAGAAGCATCAATTCTTCGGAAGCATATGTTCCCTCTTGGGTCTTTTCCAAGTCCTTCCTTCCACACACCCTTCCCCTGTCTACCCCTAACTTTTCCTGTTTTGACTCTGGGGATGGATTTCGGAAATTCATGCTGATACAAGCAAAGCACCACAGCATGTATTCTTAAGCTCTTTCCCAAAGGGCATCAAGAATATGCCAGGGGTGTGGAGAAAAGGGGAACGCTCTTGCACTGTGGGTGGGAATGTCAATTGATACAGCCACTATGGAAGACGGTATGGAGATTCCTTGAAACACTAGGAATAAAACCACCATGTGCCCCAGCAGTCCCACTCCTAGGCGTATACCCTGAGGAAACAAAAATTGAAAGAGACACATGTATCCCATTGTTCGTTGCAGCCCTATTTACAGTAGGTAGAACATGGACACGACCTAGACGTCCATCGATAGAGGAATGGATAGAGAAGTTGTGGTCATATACACAGTGGAATATTCCTCAGCCAGGAAAAGGAATGCCTTTGAGTCAGTTCTCGTGAGGCTAATGAGCCTAGAACCTATCATACAGAGTGAAGTGAGTCAGAAAGAGAAAGATACATACCGTATTCTAACACATCTCTACGGAATCTAGAAAAATGGTACTGAAGAATCTATTTCCAGGGCACCAGTGGAGAAACAGACATAGAGAATAGACTTATGGGCATGGGGAGAGGGGAGGAGAGGGTGAGACGTATGGAGAGAGTAACATGGGAACTTCTATTACCAAATGTAAAACAGAGAGCCTAGGGGAACTTGCTGTATGGCTTGGGAAACTCAAACAGGGGCTCTGTGTCAACTTAGAGGGGTGGTATGGGGAGGGAGATGGGAGGGAGCTTCAAAAGAGAGGGGATATATGTATACCTATGGCTGATTCATGCTGAGGTTTGACAGAAAACAGCAAAATTCTGTAAGGTAATTATCCTTCAATAAAAAATAAATTAAAAAAAAGAATATGCTGGAATGACCCCCGTTATCTGCACTCCTGTAACCCCGCCCTCTGGGATATGGGGTCCCAGGAAGCATGGCGAACTGGAGCCCCTGTTATGAATCCGAGATTCACAAAAATGCTGTCCCACCTTGTAATTTGGTTTTGAAGGGAAGAAAATGAAGTGCTTTGCCGCCGGTTGACCACGTCTAGCATCCTGATTAGAGCTGGCGTGTTTGACGAAAATGGTTCTCGTCGTCCCGTCATTCAAAAGTAGGAAACCCAGCTCGACTTTCTGGTTCAGGAACCATCCTCTGATCTGCTCAGGAGTGAGCCCGGGACGCTACCGAGAAGAAAGGGTGGAGCGTGTGGTGTATCCCCAAGGCCACCTCCTCCTTTGGGCGTCCCGTGGGGCTCAGACGGTAAAGGATCTGCCTGCCAGTACAGGAGAAGTGGGTTCCATCCCTGGGTCGGGAAGATCCGCCTGGAGGAGGGCATGGCAACCCACTCTGGTCTTCTTACCTGGAGAATCCCATGGACAGAGGAGGTTGGTGGGCTACAGTCCATGGGTTCGCAGAGAATTGGACGCGATCTAGTGACTGATATCTCCAGATCCCTGTTGAGATTTCGGCAGTTTTTGTCCCACATTGAGAATTCAGTAAAAATGGAAACGTTTTTAAAAGTCCTTGATATAACACAGAGTTGGGTCTTTGTAAGACCTTCGTCAACACTAGCAGATAATGCGATGCGTGCGTATCTTCAGCCGTCATAATTACCTCTGTTAGCATCTCTAGCGGTCTTCTGAAAGCTTCTCTTAAAATGTGTATGAAAAGGGTCTCTTCTAAGTCATGCGTTTGCACCAACAGAAGACAGACTTTCTTCTACCATGTGGAACTCGGCGGGGAGGGGTTTTAATCACTGGTCTTGTTGTAATCACTAAACCCATCCCCAGATTTCAGCTCTGTCCTTCTCATGGACAAGCCATGGAGCCTGGTATTTCTGACTATAGATATTTCTTGTTTAAAAACTTTTTAAATTGGGGTATAACGGCTCTGCACTGTGTACTAAGTTGCTAACTCATGTGTGACCCTGTGGACCACAGGCCTCCCTGTCCATCACCAACTCCCGGAGTTTACTCAGACTCATGTCCATTGAGTTGGTGATGCCACCCAACCATCTCATCCTCTGTCATCCCCTTCTCCTCCTGCCCTCAATCTTTCCCAGCATCAGGGCCTTATGCAGTGAGTCAGCTCTTTGCATCAGGTAGAATTGGAGCTTTAGCATCAGTCCTTCCAGTGAATATTGATTTCCTTTAGAATTCACTTGTTTGATCTCGTTGTAATCCAAGGGACTCTCAAGAGTCTTCCCCAACACTGCAGTTCCAAAGACCATGGGAGAGTCTAATATATAACACCTAACAGATGTCAAGGGTATACACTCAGACTGCAGAGTTATATGAGGGAAAAAGACCCTGTTTCTTCAACAAGCACGTTGTAAGACGGAAATAAAGAGATGGAGTAATGTTGAGTGTTCAGTCCTGTCTGATTCCTTGCGACCCTCAGGACTGTAGCCCCCCAGGCTCTTCTGTCCATGGGATTCTCCAGACAAGAATACAGGAGTGGGTTGCCATGCCCTGCTCCAGGGGCTCTTCCTCACCTAGGGATCAAACCCAGCTCTCCAGCATTGCAGGCAGAGTCTTTAAAGCTTTTTTATCTTATGCACAGTGATCGATTCCTCTTAATCATCTAGTGAGGCTGGGGTTTTTTTTTTGGTTGGCCTGGGAGTCCCAGGGAGGTTGAGCCACATGTCTCATTACATTTTCTGGGAAACAAACACTGACCCGTTTTTATTTCCTGATTCCTGAAGTTATTTGACGCTATCTCTTGCTCTCCTGCCTGCATGATCCGCCACCTGGGTCTGCAAGCATTCGTGGAAACGCTTGTGATTCAAGACTCTTGTTGATGTTGCTTCTCTCTTCACTGAAACCTACCGGTGGGGAAGCGGCGTCTCATCCGTGTTTGATTTTCCCTTTGTGAGATGGCCTGCCGCCTGCTCCATGGATACTTGGAAAACTCAGCCTCTTTTTAACGCACAATCCTTTCACCGGGATGTGGTTGCTAGATGGATGGGGCTTTAAAAATAATGTTTACAGCCTGTAGTAGCTCTTCTTATTGCGTATTTGAGTCTGTGTCACGGGACTTTTCCTGTTACACCAAATCTTTCCCTAGTTTTCCATTCTTCTATTCTCCAGTTCATTTCTTTGGGGATACTCATTATCTTAATTTTTTTAACCATTTGTTGAAAACTGAAGTGTACTTAACTAATGGGGCTTGCCTGGTGGCTCAATTGGTAACGAATCTGCCTGCCAACGGAGGAGACACGGTTTCGATCCCTGGGTCAGGAAGATTTCCTGGAGAAGGAAATGGCAGCCCACTCCAGTATTCCTGCCTGGAGAATCCCATGGACAGGGGAGCCTGGTGGGCTACAGTCCACGGGGTTGCAAAGAGTCGGACATGACTGAGGGACTGACTTTTACTTTCACTGTCTTAGGAGTATGTGACTTAGTCACTCAGTCATGTCTGACTGTTTGAGCCCCTGTGGACTGTAGCCCACCAACCTCCTCTGTCCTTGGAATTCTCCAGGCCAGAATACTGGAGTGGGTTGCCATGCTCTCCTCCAGGGGCTCTTCCCAGACCCAGGGGTTGAACCCGGGTCTCCTGCATTGCAGGCGGATTCTTTACTGTCTGAGCCACCAGGGAAGCAAGAAGTGAAAGTCGTTCAGTCATGTCCAACTCTTTGTGACCTCATGGATTATACAGTCCATGGGATTCTCTAGGCCAGAATACTGGAGTGGGTAGCCTTTCCCTTCTCCAGGGGATCTTCCCGACCCTGGCAAGAACATAAGTAGCTGAATAAATGCATGCTTGTAGACAGGGCTTCCCTGGGGGCTCAGATGGTAAAGCATCTGCCTGCAATGCAGGAGATCCGGGTTTGATCCGCGGGTTGGGAAGATCCCCTGGAGAAGGGCACTGTGGCATTCTTGCGTGGAGAATCCTCCTGGTGCGCTATACAGCCCTTGGGGTCACAGAGTCGGACACGACTGACTCAGTAAACACAGTCAGGGCTCTGGGTGTCACAGCAAAACGCAGACCGTTTGAGGGTCCGCTGTGGTCTCTGCAACCGTGCCGCCCACGGAGCAGTCATGATGGCTCCTTTCAGACGGCTGCAGGTTCGTCCTGGCCCAACTCCACGGGACACGTGGTTTTGTCTATGTAAACCATCGCTCAGTTTAAGAAATACTTAGTTTGGCTTCACGGGTGCTGATGGTGTCCTGGAGTCTTTGTTGCAGCATGCAGCCTCTTCGCTGCAGCATTTGGGATCCAGTTTCCTGACCAGGGAGCAAACCTGCACCCCCCTCCATGAGAGCTTGGAGTCTTAGCCTCTGCACCACCAGGGGAGTCCCTAGACCGTGGCTTATTATTGCCCACTTGCCATTGGGTCTGTCGAGGACCTGGAAAGCTGATCGTCAGCATCACTGCACAACCCGCTCCTGGTCTGTGTTGAAAGCTGGAGCCTCCTGCCTAGGGAATCTTGCGTGGCCTTCACCTCCCTGCTTCTGAAGGAGGAGGGAGTTTCCCTGAGCCTAGGGAAACATCGCATACGCGTTAAACACTCATGAGCGAAAAACATCAGCCGTTGTCCAGACCTTCATGAGACATGCATGCGGGGGAGTCACGCTGCCACTTCCAAGTGATGCCAAGGCTTTTCTTTCCAGCTCATTGAATGTCACTGAATGTCAGTATCTCCAGCTGAAGGCACAAGGGCTCTAGACCGCAATGCCTGAGCATCTCACAGTCTGTTTTAGACTCTCTTAAAATAGTGCGTCTCCTTTGCCGGGGAAACCAGTGTGCTGCCTGGGAAACCTAGCTCTCCCCTTTGATTTGCCAAAAGAATTAAAAACATATTAAAAGGAAGCTCTCCCTGGTGGTCCAGTGGTTAAGACTCTGTGCTTGCCATGCAGGCGGAATGGGCTCTATTCCCAGTCAGGGAACTAAGATTCCGCATGGCCCCCAGCCAAAACAAATAAATGAATAGAATAAAACTCCTTCCAGGAAGAATACCACCCTCCGCTCCCAGAATTTTTTTAAAAATTGTGTTTCTAAAAAAACGTAAAAGTAGATTTTGCGTGGCTCTTCTGAGGCTTCCCAGGTTTCACTAGTGGTAAAGAACCCACCTTCCAAGGCAGGAGACTTTAAGGGACGTGCGTTCAATCCCTGTTCAGTCGCTGGGTCGGAAAGATCCCCTGGAGGAGGGCATGGCAACCCACTCCCGTGTTCTTGCCGGGAGAATCCCATGGACAGAGGAGCCTGGGGGGCTGCAGTCCCTGGGATCTTGAAGACTGAGACACAACTAAAGCAACTTAGCATGCACGCTTCTTTGCACGTAGTGAATTGAAGATAATTATATCAAATTACCTACAATTAAAACCCTCCTCGTCTCTCAGAACCGAATGTTACTGCTTGTGTGTGAGCTTGTGGATGCTTAATGAAGGCTTCGTTCAAGGGCGAGGCTGCACTTTGCTTTTGTGGGTTTGCATAGAAGGAGCTATGAGGTCTTCACGTCAGGAGGTGTGCGTTTCGGTGGGCGTGCTTTGCAATGGGACCCTAAGTACCCAATAGCCCATTAATCTGGGTTTAGTTTTTTAGTCGCTGAGTTGTGCCCGACTCTCTGTGACCCCGTGGACTGCAGCCCGCCAGGCTCCTCTGTCCATGGGATTCTCCAGGCAAGCACACTGGAGTGGGTTGCCATTTCCTCCTCCAGGGGACCTTCCTGACTCAGGGATCAATCCCGGGTCTCCTCCTCTGCAGGCAGAGGCCAGCGTTGCTGGTGACTTCTTTACTGACTGAGCTATGTGGGAAGCCCCAGCCTATTAATCTCATGCAGTTCAATTTAAGTGACTCTGTTAATACTGAACGCAGAAGAGTTATGAGGTCAGTAGATATTGCTGGAAACACTTGCCTTTAAAATGATGTATGGCACCCTTCCAGATGGTAAGAAGTCTGTGGCAAGATGAGTTAATAGAAAACCCTACAAGTGTGTCTGCTAAGTCACTTCAGTCGTGTCTGACTCTTTGTGACCCCGTGGACTGCAGCCCGCCAGGCTCCTCTGTCCATGGGATTCTCCAGGCAAGAAGACTGGAGTGGGTTGCCATGTCCTCCTCCAGGGGATCTTCCGGACCTCCTGCATTGCAGGTGGTTTCTTTACGGTCTGAGCCTCCAGGGAAGCCCCTATTGAATAATCTGGCTAGAATTTGAAGGAAAAAAACTTGAGGTATTTTTGCCACCGTATGAAATTGGGAGTCTGATGATTTTGGGCTGGAGTGAGGTGGGCTGGTACCAGCTGGTGGTCACATCGCATAAAGGAGAAGCTGGAGGCCAACAGAGTTTGCGCGCCATATTCACAGTACAGCCATCTCTTCTCTGCTCACGCGTGAAGCTCCAACTGTCTGGCGGGGTCTGTTGACCCGGAATCCTGGCTGACACAGGGCGGGTTATCTGCCCACGCTCTCGCCCAGCTGAGGTCTGATTTGGCCAATTAGAAACCTACTTTTAAAAGCTCCAGGAAAATATCACTGCACACATTCTGGCCTGTCTCTTCCCTTCCTGACATGTTTCTCCAGAGCAGTTTTCCCTTCGCGTCTTGGGCTTCTCATGACTTACTCCCTCCCTGGGGCCTCGAGTTGGCCGTGCAGCCCGTCCGTCTGTTCTCTTCCTCCCTGTCCTTCTGCAGCGACTTTCGCACCTCTCTTGCAGCCCATCGCCCTCCTGTGTAATGAGAACACGGCCTGCACCATGAATGAAGCGCTCAGGCATGTCCGACTCTTTGGGGCCCCCGGGCTGCAGCACGCCAGGCCTCCCTGGCCTCCGCTGTGTCCCGGATTTTGCGGCAACTCCTGCCCATCGAGTCGGCGATGCCATGCAGCCATCTCATCCTCTGCCGTCCCCTTCTCCTCCTGCCTTCAATCTTTCCCAGCATCAGGGTCTTTTCCAGTGAGTCGGCCCTTTGATTCACGTGGCCATGGTATTGGAGCTTCAGATCAGTCCTTCCAGTGAATGTATTCAGGGTTATTTCCTTTAGGATGCACTGGTTGGATCTCCTTGCTGTCCTAGGGACTCTCAAGAGTCTTCTCCAACAGCACAGTTCAAAAGCACCAATTCTTCGGCGCTCAGCCTTCTTTATAGTCCAACTCTCGGGTGGACTGAACAGCTAACTCGAGGCCCCAGGGAGTGAGTAAGTCATGAGAAACCCAAGATGCGAAGGGAAAACTGCTCTGGAGAAACGTGTCAGGAAGGGAAGAGACAGGCCAGAAGAAGTGTAGCCTTGACTAGATGGACCTTTGTTGTGTGAATGAAGTGGTGACTGGGTATTTAGCATACGTTGGATGTGATGCTGAGAACGTCGCATGGTTTATCCATACAACATCCCGATGGTAGGTGTGATCCTAAGCTCCATCTCACAGATGAGAAAACCAAGGCTTTCTGAGACCAAGGGGTCCAGCCACCTAGGGTAGAGGCGTGGACTGCAAGCCCACTTCTGGGCATCTCTCAAGCCTCTCCTCCCATCTGCTGTGCCCGCTGTCTCCTCCGTCATCAGCTTGAGGTCCTTTGCGCTCAGTAGTTCTGGTACTTGGGCATGTGGGATCTTCCCGGCCCAGGGATGGAACCCTCGTCCCCTGCATTGGCAGGCGGATTCTCATCCGCTGGGCCAGTGGGCAAGTCCCTGTTACTGTTTTATGTTTGGTTTTGGTCTTGGCTGCCCAGTGTGCAGGATCTTAACTCCCTGATCACGGAGTGAACCCACACCCACCTGCGTTGGAAGGCAGAGTCCTAAGCACTGGACTGCCAGGGAAGTCCCCCACTGGAGACATTTAGAATGTCCCGGACTATGTCCCTTCCTGTAGGTGACACCCAAGCTTTCCTTGTCTCCTTTCTGGTTGACCTCCCGATCAACACTTCAGGAAGCAAAATGGTACCCTCTTCGCTGGTTGTATAGACGCTGCCTCTTGCCCTTGAGTTTGCTCTGCCTTTTCTGTCTGTTTTGATTGGGTGTGTCATGGGCATCAATAAGAGTGTTCTGTCTGTGACGGCAAACGGTGAGCTGATTTTGGTGCGGTCCATAGGTTACTAAGGACATTTTTAAAAATTACTTTTATTTGCTTGATTGCAGTTCATTTGCAGTATTGTGTTAATTTCTGGGGTACTGCAAAGCGATTCAGTCATACATACATATATAAATAGATATATATATACACACACACATTGTTTTTCCCATTCTTTTCCGTTATGGTTTATCTCAGGTTATTGAATACAGTTCCTTGTTCAGTGTTTCTTGCATTTTTCTATCCTGTATATAATCATTTGCCTCTGATAACCCCAACCTCCCAATCCCTCCCTCCTCTGCCCACCACCTCCTTTTTTGGCAGCCACAAGTCTGTTCTGCGTGACTGTGAGTCTCCTTCTGTTTCATAGATAGGCCCATTTGTGTCACCGTTTACATCCCATATTTGAATATCCACAGATAAATTATCACGTGATATTTATCTACATATAAAGTCCACACGTAAACTATAATATGATATGTGTCTTTCTCTGTTGTGTTGACTTTAGCACGATCGTCTCTAGGTCCATCCATGTGGCTGCAAATGGCCTGGTTTCACCCTTTTCCATGGCTGCATAGTACTCCATCGCATATGTGTTACCACATCTTCTTTATCCGTTCCCGTGGCCAAGGACATTTTTTATGAGGTGAATCTGAAGCATTTGCTTAGTGGGTTATAAGAATGACACCCCAGAACACACGCACACACACACACACACACACACACACACACACACACACACTAAAAGAAGCTTCCTTGGGGTCTAGAATTTGAAGGTCATGTTAATGTCACTAAAACAGTTAACTGTGAAGAATTGGTGTCACTGCACTCTGTTTATATAACAAGAGGGCAATGGTGTCAAATAATTGGGCACATGACAGGCTTCTTTTCAATGATCCAAACAGTAGCCAGGACTCTCAAAGCAGGCCGGGTGGAGTATAGATTTCAGTAGTGTCTCTAAGTATTTGTTTAGTCACTACATCATGTCCAACTCTTTGGGACCCTGTGGACTGTGTGGCTCACCAGGCTCCTCTGTCCATGGGATTCTCCAGGCAAGAATACTGGAGTGGGTCGCCATTTCCTTCTCTAGGGGATTTTCCTGACCCAGCAATTGAACCCATGTCTCCTGCTTTGGAGGCAGATTCCTTACCATCTGAGCCACCAGAGAAGCCAGTAAAAGTACTGAAGTGGGTGGCCATGTCCTTCTACATGGGATCTTCCTGATCCAGGGATCGAATATGTGTCTCTTGCATTGATAGGGCGATTCTTTACCACGTAGCCACCAGGGAAGCTCAAAGTATTGGGTCTGCCAAAAAGTTACTTCACTTACATCTTATGGAAAACCCCAAATGAACTTCTCGGCCAACCCAGTGGTTTTCCAAAGGTAGCAGGGTGTGTCTGTGTATCTCCCTGTCCATCCTGGTAACAGATGATGACCCTGGCAAGCTGAGGGGGGCACCCACATCTGTAATCCCCAGCCGGTGGTCTGAGCTGGACTCCATGAGCCTCACTGTCCCCACCGCTGTCTTGCTGGCCGTGGGTTCATCTTTGAGTCTCAGGTCTGCCTTAGGTCTGTCGACTGGGGGAGCTGGGTAGAAACCAACATGGCTCTTGGGATGAGAGACCCAAAGGCATCATGGGAGCTGTGATGGAAACCGACATGGCGCTTGAGATGAGAGACCCAAAGGCATCATGGGAGCTGTGGTGGAAACCAACATGGCGCTTGGGATGAGAGACCCAAAGGCATCATGCGAGCTGTGGTGGAAACCAACATGGCACTTGGAATGAGAGACCCAAAGGCATCATGGGTGCTGTGGTGGAAACCAACATGGCACTTGAGATGAGAGACCCAAAGGCATCATGGGAGCTGTGGTGGAAACCAACATGGCGCTTGGGATGAGAGAACCAAAGGCATCATGGGAGCTGTGGTGAAAATCAACATGGCGCTTGGGATGAGCGACCCAAAGGCATCATGGGTGCTGTGGTCCATCGGTGGTCCAGCGGTGAATTTTCTTCCGGATTCCTCAGTGCCTTCAGCATGAGCCTGTGGTCCTCGGAATAGCTCATTGTCCTGCAGTATCCGAGGTTGCCCAATGTGCCTCTGAGTGACCCCCAGGTGGTACCTGGACCCCAGTGCCTTGGACAATTCCTGCCCTAGATAAGCGGCCCCATAAATACCTGGCAGCAGCTTCCCAGGTGGCTCAGTGGGTAAAGAATCCTCCTGCCAATGCAGGAGATATGGGTTCCATCCCTGAGTTGGGAAGATCCTTTGGAGGAGGAAATGGCCACCCATTGCAGTATCCTTGTCTGGAGAATCCCATGGACAGAGGAGCCTGGCGGGCTACAGTCCATGGGGTCACAAGAGTCGGACACAATTAAGCAATTAAAGCTTTCACTTTGGCTTTTTAAGCTGTTGTGAACATTTTTTGCACTAGTCTTTCTTTGTAGATGGATGTTGTCATTTTTCTTCAGTAAATGGAATGGAAATATAGATATGTATATATATACCAGTTCAGTTCAGTTCAGTCGCTCAGTTGTGTCTGACTCTTCATGACCCCATGGACTGCAGCACGCCAGGCTTCCTGTCCATCACCAACTCCCAGAGTTTGCTCAAACTCATGTCCATCGAGTTGGTGATGCCATCCAACCATCTCATCGTCTGTCTCCCCTTCTCCTCCTGCCCTCAATCTTACCCAGCATCAGGGTCTTTTCCAATGAGTCAGCTCTTCATATGTTTTTATTTAATTATTTGGCAGCACTGGGTCACAAAGTTTCTACGTGTTTCTTTACCTGTGACATGGGAGATGTTTAGCTGTAGTATGTGGGATGTACTTCCCTGACCAGGTATCGAACTTGGGTCCCCTGCATTGGGAGCTCAGAGTCTTAGCCACAGAACCACTGAGAAATTCCCTGAAAAATCCATCTTGATAGGATTTCTTTGCCCCAAAGCCCTTTCAAACATCATTTCCTGAGGTTGTGACTGTAGGAGACAAGAAGCGATGTTTATTCCAATGTCCTTTTTTTTTTTTTTCCCCCAAGCATGCACCTGAGTGTTGACAGGGTGGGTTGATGGATGTGGCGACACTTCCTTACACCGTCAGAGGCAGACCCCGGAGGCCCTGCATGGATCATCGTTAGGTTGAAACTGCAGGCAGCTGCAGAGGCGGGCTCTGAGGAAAAATAGGATGAGTGGAAGGCGCTGTCAGGGACCCGTGGGCACATGGCCAGGTTGCAGGAGAGACCCAAGGCCCTGGGGGAAAAAAGACGGGCAGTGGATGGTCAGCTCTGCCTCGGGTTTGGCACATACAGTTTCTTAACCCTGTGGCTGGGACCCGTCGTTTAAACACAACGTGGATGGCTGAACTCGTCGGGACAGCCTAGAGACCTCGCTTGCTCCCAGCCTTGTGTTCGAGGCGTGGCTGCAGCCTGGGGAGGAGGGGTGCGGCAAGGTCTATCCTCCTGTCAGACTGACGGAAGCACTTCTAAAAAGAAGTGGCGTCAGTCTGGCACTGCCCTGCTGGGTCAGCAGAGAGCTTCATCTGTGGTTGTTCCGAGTCACTCAGTTGTGTCCAACTCTTTGCGACCCCATGGACAGCAGCACACCAGGCTTCCCTGTCCATCACCAACTCCCAGAGCTTGCTCAAACTCATATCCGTTGAGTTGGTGATGTCGTCCAGCCATCTCATCCTCTGTCGCCCCCTTCTCCCGCCTTCAATCTTTCCCAGTATCAGGGTCTTTTTCAATGAGTCGGTTCTTCGAATCGGGTGGTCAAAGGATTGGAGTTTCAGCTTCAGCATCACTCCTTCCAATGAATATTCAGGACTGATCTTGTTTAGGAAGGACTGGTTGGATCTCCTTGCAGTCCAAGGGACTCTCAAGTGTCTTCTCCAACACCACAGTTCAAAAGCATCAATTCTTCAGCACTCAGCTTTCTTTATAGTCCAACTCTCACATCCATACCTGACTGCTGGAAAAACCGTACCTTTGACTACACGGATAAGTGGTGACAGTTCATTTAGCACTGAGACCTTTCTAGATGCCTTTCTAGAGTGGGTTGTGATTTCCTCCTCCAGGGGATCTTCCCAACCCAGGGACTGAACCTGTGTCTCCTGCATTGCAGGCAGATTCTTTACCATCTGAGCCACCAGGGAAGACTTTCATAAAAGAAGGACTTATTGCAAATTAATTTCTAAAAACTAAGACTTTTTTTTTCCCCCTAAATGAGAGAACACTTCTTGTTTTTTTTTTCAGATTTCTTTTCTTTTCTTTTCTTTTTTTTTTTTTTTTTGATGTGGTTAAAGAATATTTTTTTGATCTGGACCACTTTTTTTTTTTTTTAACTTTACAATACTATATTGATTTTGCCATACATCAACATGAATCCACCACGGGTGTACATAAGTTCCTACTCTTGAACCGCCCTCCTACCTCCCTCCCCATACCACCCCTCTGGGTTATCTCAGTGCACCAGCCCCAAGCATCCTATATCCTGCATCGAACCTAGACTGGCGATTCGTTTCTTATATAATATTATATGTTTCAATGCCATTCTCCCAAATCATCCCGCCCTCTCCCTCTCCCACAGAGTCCAAAAGTCTGTTCTGTACATCTGTGTCTCTTTTGCTGTCTCGCATACAGGGTTATCGTTACCATCTTTCTAAATTCCATATATATGTGTTAGTATACTGTATTGGTGTTTTTCTTTCTGGCTTACTTCACTCTGTAGAATTGGCTCCAGTTTCATCCACCTCATTAGAACTGAATCAAATGTATTCTTCTTAATGGCTGAGTAATACTCCATTGTGTATATGTACCACAGCTTTCTTATCCATTCATCTGCTGATGGACATCTAGGTTGCTTCCATGTCCTGGCTATTATAAACAGTGCTGTGATGAACACTGGGGTACACGTGTCTGTCTCAATTCTAGTTTCCTCGGTGTGTATGCCCAGCAGTGGAATTGCTGGGTCATAAGGCAGTTCTGTTTCCAGTTTTTTTAAGGAATCTCCACACTGTTCTCCATAGTGGCAGTACTAGTTTGCATACTCACCAACAGTGTAAGAGGGTCCCCTTTTCTCCACACCCTCTCCAGCATTTATTGCTTGTAGACTTTTGGATCGTAGCCATTCTGACTGGTGTGAAATGGTACCTCATTGTGGTCTTGATTTGCATTTCTCCGATGATGAGTGATGTTGAGCATCTTTTCATGTGTTTGTTAGCCATCCATATGTCTTCTTTGGAGAAATGTCTATTTAGTTCTTTGGCCCATTTTTTGATTGGGTCGTTTATTTTTCTGGAATTGAGCTGCATGAGTTGCTTGTATATTTTTGAGATTTGTTGTTTGTCAGTTGCTTCATTTGCTATTATTTTCTCGCATTCAGAAGGCTGTCTTTTCACCTTGCTTAGAGTTTCCTTTGTTGTGCAGAAGCTTTTAAGTTTAATTAGGTCCCATTTGTTTAGTTTTGCTTTTATTTCCAGTATTCTGGGAGGTGGGTCATAGAGGGTCCTGCTGTGATTTATGTTGGAGAGTGTTTTGCCTATGTTCTCCTCTAGGAGTTTTATAGTATCTGGTCTTACATTTAGATCTTTAATCCATTTTGAGTTTATTTTTGTGTGCGGTGTTAGAAAGTGATCTAGTTTCATTCTTTTACAAGTGGTTGATCAAGTTTTCCCAGCACCACTTGTTAAAGAGACTGTCTTTACCCCATTGTATATTCTTGCCTCCTTTGTCGAAGATAAGGTGTCCATATGTGTGTAGATTTATCTCTGGGCTTTCTATTTTGTTCCATTGATCTATATTTCTGTCTTTGTGCCAGTATCATACTGTCTTGATGACTGTGGCTTTGTAGTAGAGCCTGAAGTCAGGCAGGTTGATTCCTCCAGTTCCATTCTTCTTTCTCAAGATTGCTTTGGCTATTCGAGGTTTTTTGTATTTCCATACAAATTGTGAAATTATTTGTTCTAGCTCTGTGAAAAATACCACTGGTAGCTTGATTGGGATTGCATTGAATCTGTAGATTGCTTTGGGTAGTATACCCATTTTCACTATATTGATTCTTCTGATCCATGAACATGGTATATTTCTTCATCTATTAGTGTCCTCTTTGATTTCTTTCACCAGTGTTTTATAATTTTCTATATATAGGTCTTTAGTTTCTTTAGATAGATATATTCCTAAGCATTTTATTCTTTTAGTTGCAATGGTGAATGGAATTGTTTCCTTAATTTCTTTTTCTACTTTCTCATTATTCGTGTATAGGAATGCAAGGGATTTCTGTGTGTTGATTTTATATCCTGCAACTTTGCTATATTCATTGATTAGCTCTAGTAATTTTCTGGTGGAGTCTTTAGGGTTTTCTATGTAGAGGATCATGTCATCTGCAAACAGTGAGAGTTTTACTTCTTCTTTTCCAATTTGGATTCCTTTTATTTCTTTTTCTGCTCTGATTGCTGTGGCCAAAACTTCCAGAACTATGTTGAATAGTAGCGGTGAAAGTGGACACCCTTGTTTTGTTCCTGACTTTAGGGGAAATGCTTTCAATTTTTCACCCTTGAGGGTAATGTTTGCTGTGGGTTTGTCATATATAGCTTTTATTATGTTGAGGTATGTTCCTTCTATTCCTGCTTTCTGGAGAGTCTTTATCATAAATGGATGTTGAATTTTGTCAAAGGCCTTCTCTGCATCTATTGAGATAATCATATGGTTTTTATTTTTCAATTTGTTAATGTGGTGAATTACATTGGTTGATTTGCAGATATTGAAGAATCCTTGCATCCCTGGGATAAAGCCCACTTGGTCATGGTGTATGATCTTTTTAATGTGTTGTTGGATTCTGATTGGTAGAATTTTGTTAAGGATTTTTGCATCTATGTTCATCAGTGATATTGGCCTGTAGTTTTCTTTTTTTTTTTGTGGCATCTTTGTCAGGTTTTGGTATTAGGGTGATGGGGGCCTCATAGAATGAGTTTGGAAGTTTACCTTCCTCTGCAATTTTCTGGAAGAGTTTGAGTAGGATAGGTGTTGGCTCTCCTCTAAATTTTTGTAGAATCTGGACCACTTTTAAAGTTGTTATTGAATTTGTTCCAATATTGCTTCTGTTTTGTGTCTTGATTTTTTTCCTTTTTTTTTTTTTTTGGCCATGAGGCAGGTGGGATCTTAACTCCCTGCCCTGGGACTGAACCTCCTATTCCCTGCATTGGAAGATCCAATCCTAACCACTGGACCACCAGGGAAGTCTCCAGAGACATTTTTTTCCCAGGGTACTGTGTGATGTTGGTTGCATTTGAGAAGAAGAAATAAATAAGGTGACCTCTTTTTCTTTTCTTTTGGTTTGTTTTGTTGGTCTGGAGTAAGATGGTAGCTCCATCTTCGAGGTGTTTTGCTAGATGAATGCTTGAAATGGAAATTCAAAACAAAGGTTGGTCAGTGCCTCACGGGGCAAGAAATGCACAAATCGGAGAGATCCTGGTGGAGTTTTCTGCCAGCAGAGGGAATCTGCTCGAGGGAGGAACAAGACGGCAGAGGAGTAGCTGCCCGTGGACTATACCTCTCTCCACGGCTGCATCGGGGGTACGCCTTCAGACACACAAGTGCTTGCAGAACCCCAGCTCAGAGCTGACAGCAGTCAGTCCCTGACACCCGCAGAGGAATCTATAGACGCATGTGAGACTCCGTAGGACGGAGGAAGTAGGGTGGGGGCCGCAAGAGTGTCAGTGGGACCAGAGCTGCCCTCGGCAGCTGGGGGGACCGAAGCAGGGGTCCCACCCCCACACCCCGTCGGGGACGATCGTCTGCGTCAGAGCAGACAGAATCTGCCCATTTGCTTGACCAACTTTGTTGACATCTGTAATGTCTGTCTCTTCTGTCCTGCTCTCTTTCTTTATGCTTTTTAAAAAAAAAAAATTTACTTATTTGGCTGGGCTGGGTCTTCACTGCAGCACATGGGAGGTTTCATTTCAGCATGCCAACTCTAATGTGATCTAGTTCCCTGACCAGGGATGGAACCCAGGCCCCCTGCACTGGGAGTGTGGAGTCTTAGCCGCTGGACCCCCGGGAGGTCTTCGTTGCTGTTATGTTGATGCTGGTGTGACCCTAGGTATTTCGTGTCCTCAGGCTAGGAGGCCAGTTTACCCCCTCCAGCCACTGTGGGAGTGCATGCCTCCCCTGGATCTCGTGGACTTCTGAGGGACCACCGTTTATGGCTAATGAGTACATGCCAGAAGGTCCCTGGGCTGGAGGTCTTAGCCCTCCTGGAGTCTAAAGTTGAAGTCCTTCTGGAGTCTCTAGGCCAGTCATGGAGTTCTTTGAATATCCTGATACAAATATATATATATTTGCTATTTCAATGAATGTCCTGAAATATATATATATTTTGCTTTTCAATTCCGTTCACTTGTGTCTGACTCTTGGCAACCCCATGGACTGCAGCACGCCAGGCCTCCCTGTCCATCACCAACTCCCGGAGCTTGCTCAAACTCATGTCCATTGAGTCAGTGATGCCATCCAACCATCTCACCTCTGTTTTCACTTTTCAAATACTCATAAGTCGGGAACTTCCCTGGAGGTCCAGGGGTTAAGACTCCTTGCTCCCAGGGCTGACGGCATGGGTTTGATCCCCGCTGGTTGGAGAACTAAACTCCCACACACTTTTAGGCCAAAAAAAAAAAAAAAAAAGAAATTCATTACTCTAACAAAATAATCTCTATCTTTTACTTTTTCAAATGTTGGTAGTGGTTGTTATCGTTTGAGTCAACAAAGTTGTGTCTTAAGTCACGTCTGGCTCTTTGAGTCCTAGCCCCACCAGGCTCCTCTCTCCATGGGATTCTCCAGGCCGGAATGCTGGAGTGGGTTGCCATTTCCTCCTCCCTCTTCCTGACCCAGGGAACCCCAGGGTCTCCTCACTTGGCAGGCAGATCCTTTACCATCTGAGCCACCTGGAAAGCCCCGAGTGTTTGTCACTCGGTCGTAAGAGAGGGTTCGGTCTCACTGATGCGTTGTCTTCTTTCTGTCTTAATCTCTGAGGAGAAGAAAGCAGGGCTTCCTTTAGTAAGCATGCCTGGATGACAGGACTGTGTTCTGTGTGGCCCAGCACTGGAGGCCTTGTTTACTGAACAATGTCTGTGTCACCGTATGTCCCGACTTGTCTGTCACCTGTGGGCATGTCTCTGTGGTGTTATGCAGATGGAAACTGTCTCTTCAAAAAAAAAAACAACCCCCCAAACAGTGAGAGCAATGAAAGACTTGTGGAGGGCAACTGTCTGCCTTAAAATAAAAAAAATCCAATGTTCGAATATTGTAATTATCCTCCAATTAAAATAATTAATTAAAGGGCTTCCCTGGTGGCTCAGCTGGTAAAGAATCCACCTGCAATGCGGGAGACCTGGGTTTGATCCCTGGGCTTGGAAAACGTCCCTGGAGAAGGGAAAGGCTTCCCACTCCAGTATTCTGGCCTGGAGAATTCCATGGACAGTGGGGTCGCAAAGAGCCGGACCCTTTTTTTGGGTTGTTTTTTTAAGTCTGCTTAAAAGCAGAACCGCAGACATCCAGAGAAAATGAAAGCACATTTTTCCGTCCTGATACTGCTTGTTCTTTGGGGAGGTTTAACAGCCTTGATGAACAGGTTCTGCCAAATCCGTAATGTGTTCTTTACGACTGCGGGAGGGAAATGGTGCAGAAAATCACTCTGACATCCCCAGGAAGATGCTAGTCATTACCGAGAGGATGCTGAGACCTCGGTGGTGATTGCAGCTTCAGGCTCTGCTCACGGAGGCGGGGGGAGGCGTCCGATGAGGACTGGGGTGCCCGGCGGTGGGGGTGGGGTTGGAGCAGGAGAAAGCGGGGGCGTTCCCTTCTTTCCCTCCACGAGACACATACAGGCTGAAGAGACAAGAAGTGTGTTCACCTCCTTCAAGAAATGGTCTTGTTGCTTTTCAGTCGCTCAGTCATGCCCAACTCTTTGTGACCCCATGGACTGCAGCACACCAGGCCTCCCTGTCCATCACCAACTCCCAGAGTTTACTCAAACTCATGTCCATCCAGTCAGTGATGCCATCCAGCCATCTCATCCTCTGTCGCCCTCTTCTCCTCCTGCCTTCAGTCTTTCCCAGCATCAGGGTCTTTTCCAGTGAGTCAGTTCTTGGCATCAGGTGGCCAAAGGATTGGAGTTTCAGCTTCAGCATCCGTCCTTCCAGTGAATATTCAGGGCTGATTTCCTTTAGGATGGACTGGTTGGATCTCCTTGCAGTCCAAGGGACTCTCAAGAGTCTTCTCCAACACCACAGTTCAAAAGCATCAGTTCTTCGGTGCTCAGCTTTCTTTATGGTCAACTCTCACATCCATACATGACCACTGGAACAAGCATAGCCTTGACTAGACGGACCTTAGTTACCAAAGTGGTGTCTCTGCTTTTCAATATGCTGTCTAGGTTTGTCACAGCTTTCCTTCCAAGGAGCAAGCGTCCCTTAGTACCATGGCTACGGTTACAGTCTGCAGTGATTTTGGAGCCCAGGAAAAGTGTTGAGATACTGCCAGAAGGGAAATTGCAGGCTAACATCTTTGATGAATACTGTTGTTATTTTTCAGTCGCTCAGTCGTATCTGACTCTTTGCGACCCCATGGACTGCAGCACACCTGGCCTCCCCGTCCTTCACCAACTCCCGGAGCTCACTCAGACTCGTGTCTGTCAAGTCCGTGATGCCATACGACCATGTCATCCTCTGCCGTCCCCTTCTCCTCCTGCCTTCTGTCTTTCCCAGCATCAGGGTCTTTTCCCATCAAACCTATATTTTCGATGAGTATAGATGCAAAAATTCTCAACCAGATACTGGCACACTGAATCCGAGAACACATCAAAAAGATGGCACACCACTGCCACGCTGGATTCACACCAGAGTCACAGGGACACTTCAACATACGCCAACCAAATCAGACTGTCGATGAAAGAAAGTACAGTCACCGCCTGAAAGCAGAGAGGTGTCTTAGTGGGTGGGCATGTTGAGGACGCCGAGCCTGGGAACAGCATCTCGGTAGCTCTGAGAAATCTGCTTCAAGGAGGCGGGAGGGGGAGTCAGGCTGTATACAAGTTTGCAACAAAGGGAGCAGGTGGTCTGAACAGTAAAGATCAGATATCAGGGAAGGAATTGAGCATTGTAGTAGGGGAGGATGCAAGCCTCTGGGCTCACTGAATTCACTCCTTTCAAATGCACCTCGGTTGTCTGGGGTCAAACTCATTTCGTTGCTCACCTTAAGGAGAGATAGATGTCTGATTCTGGCGTCCTCCCGGCCCTCAGCAATCACTGCTGGGGGAGGGGGCACCTTCTGGATCGCAGCTTTGGGAGCCCTCCCTCACGGAGGCCAGACCTCGCCCGCCGACGGCTTTGAGATTTCTCGTTTACTGATCGCGTTTATTGTCTTTTTCATTTGACAACATTCACAGAGGAAAAGAGGAGACTCACAAGGCTGTCTCAGAAAAAAAAAAGTAATTTCTTTTTTACTAGTTTATTTGATAAAACAAAACCCAGGTGAATGAACAGGCAGAAAACACTGGCGCCCTCCTCCGCAATCGCCGTCATCAACATGCGAGCGGGTGAAAAGAATTCTTCTGTATTAATCCAGACTCAGGGGGTTCCTGTGCGCAGTAAAGACACAGTAAAGACACATTCCCCTCTCCTGTCTCCTGTCTCCTCTCTTCCCTGTCTCCCTTCCTGGCTTCCTTTTTTATTTGAAAACAAATGTTCTTTACAATAGAGTGGACAGACTTCCCGGGCAGCCCAGTTGTTAAAAATCTGCGCTTCCACTGCAGGCGCTTGGGTTTTATCCCTGGTCAGAAAACTAAACTTCTGCAAGCCACGCGGCATGGACAAAGTATAAAGTTACATTAAAAAAAAAAAAGAATGGAACAACAGCATTGTAAATCAACTCTACCCCAATAAAAATTTTTAAAAAAATTTAAAAAAAGGACAGTGAGTACCACATACCTTGGTTGTCTCCTGTCTGTTATTGGCGGGACGCGTGTAGCTGGAGACAAACCGAACCAGAAACCTCCCTGCCCTTGTGTGTTGCTCGCTCAGTCGTGTCCGGCTCTCTGCGACCCCATGGACTGCAGCCCCCCAGGCTCCTCTGTCCCTGGCATTCTCCAGGCAAGAATACCAGAGTGGGTTGCCATTTCCTTCTCCAGTTCCTGTTCTGGGGAAATGTAGAAACATGAAAACCTTTTATTGAGTCGATCCCAGCTCCGGTTTTTAGGAGATCCGCCTGAGAAGTTTCTAAAAGTGCAGCCGTGGTGGACCATAGACACTGTTTCTGAAGGCACGGCATTGTACAGCTTTGCTTGATGCCCAGAGCATTCTTATAAATACTGAGCTGTTTAGAGGGCTTCATTCCAGTCTTTTCCCAAGTCGGTTATCACAGCCTGTTGAGTGGACTTTCCTGTGCTATCCAATAAGTCCTTGCTGGTTATCTAGTATATTTAATTGAGAGGACGATATATTTTGTTTGTGGGATTCTTGAATGCAGGCAGGAGGAGAAGGGGACGACAGAGGGTGAGATGGTCGGATGGCATCACCGACTCAATGGACATGAGTTTCAGCAAGCTCCGGGAGTTCGTGATGGACAGGGAGGCCTGGCGGGCTGCAGTCCATGGGATCAGAAAGAGTTGGACTGAACTGAGCGACTTCACTTTCACTTTCCACTTTCATCCATTGGAGAAGGAAATGGCAACCCGCTCCAGTGCTCTTGCCTGGAGAACCCCAGGGACGGGGGAGCCCAAATTCCTAGTTTATCCCATCCCCACTTTCTCTTGTGGTAAGCATAAGTTTGTCTTCTATATCTCTGAGTCTCTTACTGTTTTGAAAATAAGTTCATTTGTATATTTAAAAAAAAAACCAGATGCCACATATAAGTGATATCACATGGTGTCTGTCTGTCTGTCTGTCTTACTAGGATCATGTCTGGGTCCATCCTGTTGTTGCAACCGGCATGATTTCATTCTTTTCATGGCTGTGTAATATTCCACCGCTGGCTTCCCAGGTGGCTCAGTGATAAAAGAGTCTGCCTGCCCGTGCAAGAGACGCGGGTTGGATCCCTGGGTTGAGAAGATCCCCTGGAGTATGAAATGGCACCCCACTCTAGTATTCTGGCCTGGAGAATCCCATGAATAGAATAGCCTGGCAGGCTACAGTTCATAGGGTTGCAGAAGTCAGACACAACTTAGTGAGTAAATGGAGAAGGCAATGGCACCCCACTCCCGTGCTCTTGCCTGGACAACCCCAGGGACGGAGGAGCCTGGTGGGCTGCAGTCCATGGGGTCGCACTCAGTCGGGCACAACTGAGCGACTTCACTTTCCCTTTTCACTTTCATGCATTGGAGAAGGAAATGGCAACCCACTCCAGTGTTGCCAGGTTCTCCAGCCTGGAGAACCCCAGGGACGGGGGAGCCTGGTGGGCTGCCGTCTGTGGGGTCGCACAGAGTCGGACACGACTGAAGCGACTCAGCAGCAGCGGCAGCAACAGTGAGTAAACAGTAGCAGCATCCCATTTTATTTATGTCCCCCCATGTTCTTTGCGCGTTCATCTGACGATGGGTTGCTTCACCCTGGCTATGGTGGACAGGGCTGCAAAGGGCTTTGGGGTGCACCTTTCCCTTTGCGTTTTCTCTGGGTAGACACCCAGGAGTGGGATGACAGGGCCATTGGGGTCTGTCTATTTTTAGCTTCTCACGGAGCCTCCATCCTGTTCTCTGTAGTGAATGCGCCCTTGTGTATCCCACCCACAGTGTAGGAGGCCTCCCTTCTCTCCACCCCCCTTGCCGCGTTTGTTCTGTGTTACCTTTTTGAGCATAGCCGTTCTGACAGGTGCGAGGTGATACATCAAGGCAGTTAAATTTGCATTTCTCCCGTGATTCCGTATGCAAGCTCACCCGGGGTTGACGGCAGGGCCGTGCTGACTTCATCTGGGTGTTGTCATCCGCACACAGTTGGGGGGAACAGATTAAACCTACACTAATTAGGGGCTCTGATCATCTGGGCTGGGCGGAAGCTTCTTTTCGCCCTGCCTTGTAGATGGAAGAAGTAAATAAGATCCCCAGGAGAACCATTTACCTCCTGGGAGTAGGAATTGCTTTTAAAGCTCTTTAAAAATCACTGTTTCCAAGCATGAGTCAGATTGCCTTCTAACTGGCTACCTTCTGAGTCAGTCCAATATCAGTGTTTTCTCTTTACTTGTGAAGTGCTTTGGGGACATCTGTTACGTGCCTTGGGGTCAGTTAGCGTCAGTCGAGAATGTTCTCGTTTTAATTTCATCTTCCAAATACACTTGGGGGTCAGAAACATTGGAATGGTCTGTAATCTGAAAGTTGCACAGATGTTAGCAATTTTTACAAAGGTTTTTTTTTAACCTGTACTGTTGGTTTTTTGGGTGGTGGTGGTTGTTGAGTTGATGAGTCGTGTTTGACTCTCTGTGACCCCATGGACTGTAGCCCTCCAGGCTCCCCTGTCCTTGGGGTTCTCCAGGCAAGAACACTGCAGTGGGTTGCCATGCCCTCCTCCAGGGGATCTTCCCAACCCAGCGATCGAACCCGCATCCCCTGCTTTGGCAGGCAGATTCGTTATCCCTGAGCCACGTGCAAAGCCCACGATGAAATACTATATGCGTGCTCAATCACGCAGTCGTGTCCGACTCTCTGCGACCCCAGTGGGCTGTAGCCGTCCAGGCTCTTCTGTCCATAGGGTTCTCCAGGCAAGGACACTGGCGTGGGCTACCATTTGGGTGGTGGTGGTCGTGGTTTTATGCTTGAGGTTCTAGGGCTTGAGCTTTACTGTGACGCCTTCCTGAGATGGCTCTGTGGTGGGGGTGAGGAAGTGGGAGCCTTAGAGAGTGAACTTTCCTGGACGTCGACGTGTGTGTCCTGACCATATCTCTCTGCAGCCAGGGGTCAGTGTGATTCTGACGACCTGCTCTTTGCTTGATAGGGATAAGCTTGAGGCTCAGGTGGGCACAGAGGGACGGTGTAAGAGGGGCTTCCCGGGTGGCTCAGTGGTAAAGAACCTGCCTGCCAACGCAGGAGACTCAGGAGACCCACGTTTGATCCCTGGGTCAGGAAGATGCCCTGGAGGAGGGCATGGAAACCCACCCCAGTGTTCTTGCCTGGAGAATCACCTGGACAGAGGAGCCTGGCGGGCTACAGTCCATGAGGTCGCTGCTTGCACTTTGCGCTGTTCTTTTTGTCCTCGTGGAAACGTTTTAGTTTGCCTTTTCATTCACGGTTTTCTTTTTTCACCTGTAGTTATTAATGTGAACTCTCTCTTCCCATTGTGGTGTTTTTTTTTTTTTTTTCAGTCTCTTCCCTCCCCCGCATTTTTAAAGGCTTTATTGAGTTTCTTACAATGCTCCTTCCGTTTTATGTTTTCGTGTCTTTGGTCGCAAGGCATATGGGATCTTGGCTCCCCAAGCAAGGATCGAACCTGCCCCTTTTGCATTGGAAGGTAAAGTCTTAACCACTGAGCAGCGGTGAAATCTTCTGATGCCATTTCTTGGCAGCTTTGTGTATCAGAAAGATGCGCACGTCATCAAGAGAATCAGTTCAGGCTCCCCTCCACCCGCTGCGTTCTAAGTCAGTCAGTTTGGAGGCGGGGTTGTCTGGTTTTTGAAAGTAGGAAAGGATTTGATCAAATACCATCTGACACCCTCCCCTGTGTTTTCTGAGTGTCTTTCCTTCATGAATTTTTAAAAATTTATCCCATATTTGTTGGTCTGATTAGTCCTAATTTGCTTGATTAGATCGTATCAGTCAGTCCTTTTCTCGATTAAAGTACTCATTTCCTTGAGATGTTCCTATTTTACTTGTAAATTTAGCCTATTATTCATTCGGTTAGAAGTACACACCTATCATTTTAAAATCTTCTTCCTATAATAGACGCGTCCCTGTTTGTTAATTTGCATTCCCGATCTTGTCAGATGTATCATCCACAGTCTTCTCTGGGTCCTTGTTTTTTGAGTTTTTTTTTTTTTTGTCTGTCGAGTCCTCAGATGCTCAAAGATGTACATGGCGTTCTCCCAGAACAGTTTTGTTTCTGCCCACCTCTGCCTGCGTTTCTAATGGGTTTTGACAAAGAGCCTGTAATGTTGTGTTGTTAGAAATCTTCTGATGAAGAAATGGCAGCAGAGGATTTCGCTGCTTAACTATAACCATCATCATAGCTCCAACATTTTTTATTAATCTTTGTTGGGATATAGTTGCTTCACGATGTTCTGCGAGCTTCTGCTGTGCAGCGAGGTGAGTCAGCCATATGTCTACACATAGCGTCCCTTTTTGGCTTCCCTTCCCATTTAGGTCACTAGAGAGCATTCAGCAGAGTCCCCTGAGGTATACGGTAGGTGCTCATTTCTTACCTACTTCACACAGAGTATCAATAGTATACGTGTCAGTCCGAATCTTGCAAATTCTTCCCACCTGCACTCCCCACGTTGCTGTCCACACACATGCTCTCTACGTCTGTATCACGCCTGCGTGTTGCCTGAACATTGTACCCACAGGTAACGATCCGTGTTGTCCCATTGAAATTTTAGCCCTGAATCACCTCCTTGTCTCAAAAGGGCCAGCCCTGCCTGGTGTTTCCTTGTTAGCCTGCCACTTTTCAGCCTTTTAAGTTTTAATCCCTGCCTTAAAAAAAACTCTATCACGACCATACAGAAGAATCCTCCTATTTCCTGCCCTCAACATGGTCTCCCAGTGGGAGGCTACCATCTTGGTTTTGTACCATGACCAGCCGCTTGTCAGTCTCACTCTTTCCTGCAGCAGGATCAGACCCTTGGCTTAACTCTGAACTCTTTCAGACTTCACCCCCTACCTGTTAGCTGAGTTTCCGGCTTTTTTGCTACCCGGACAACTGGTATACCTTTTGTGTTCCAGTCGCCTGCGAGAAACATGTTCTGTTTCTTGTTCCCTAGGGGTGCCCTGAATATTCTCAGAGCACGGCAGCCTCCATTTCTCTATAATCATGTAGCTAGAAATGAAAGGGTAGGTTAATGGCACCCCAGGTCAAGTGAAAAATGTCAGCTACAGGGCTTCCTGGTGGTCCAGCGGTTAAGACTCTGAGTGTCCAATGCAGGAGGCTCGGGTTCAGTCCCTGGTGGGGGAGGTACATGCCCCATGCCCACAACTGAAAGATCCTGCATGCCGCAAGTAAGACCCACGGTAACCAAATAAATAATCGGAGAAGGAAATGGCAACCCACTCCAGTCTCCTTGCCTGGAGAATCCCCGTGGACAGAGGAGCCTGGTGGGCTACAGTCCACAGGGTCGCAGAGAGTCGGACACAACAGAGCGAGTTCACTTTCACTTTCAACCGAATAAACAAAAGGCAGAAATATTGCTTACCTGTCACCCGTTGTCTCCTCCTCCCCGCGAAGAGCCCTGCCGGGTCAGCTACTGCAGCCGCTCTCACCGTGTCCGCTGTTGCAGATATCCAACCCCTAGTTGCATGTTAGGTGAACCCCTAACACACGTGAGTGCCTTGCCCTCCCAGTGGTCAGTCCTGGTGCCTCTGCTGGACGGGAGGCAGGGGTCACACTGTGTCTTCTGTACCGCTCTTCTCAAAGATGGAGCTCCTCACGCATTCTGGTCTGCGAGGGGCAGTCTGCCCTCCCCAGCAGCAGGACTTGATTTAGGGGCTGTTCTTCCTCACTGGAAAAGGCCCCAGTGCTGGGAAGGATTGAAGGCGGGAGGAGAAGGGGAGACAGAGGATGAGATGGTTGGATGGCATCACCGACTCGATGGACGTGAGTACGAGCAAGGTCCGGGAGACAGTGAAGGACAGGGAGGCCTGGCGCGCTGCAGCCCGTGGGGTCGCAAAGAGTTGGACACGACTGAGCAACTGAACAACAGATCCCCCATGCAGTATCACCCCCCGCTTCCAGTGATGCTGTTGTAGAGGCGAGAGACAGGGGCAGCTCCTGAGTGGACATGGAAACTGGTGCTGATGACGAGACTGGGCTTATTTCCGGGCAGTCCAGTGGTTAGGACTTAGCGCGTTCACTGCCAGGGCCCTCCTTCCATACCTGGGTGAGGAACTAAGATCTTGCAAGCTGTGCGGCACAGCTATAAAAAATGAAAAAATTCAAACCAGTGGGTAGAAAGAAAGCAAGAGGCAGTGACCCGCTCACAAGGCAATGGTCTCAACACGAAGCGTCAGCCCCCGTGTTGCTTGTCAATTATGGTCCTTTTGGGGCTTCCCACGGGGCGCTAGTGGTAAAGAACCTGCCTGCCAGGGGCAGCAGACTCAGGAGACTTGAGTTTGATCCCCGAGTCAGGAAGATCCCCCTGGGGAGGGCTTGGCACCACGCTCCAGTACTCTTGCCTGGAGAATCCCATGGACGGAGGAGCCTGGCGGGCCGCAGTCCATGGGGTTGCAGAGAGTTGGACAGGACTGGAAGCTGAGTGTGTGGGTCCACGCATCCTTTTTTTTACCAATGGTTGTAGTTATTAGCAATCGTGTGGGTTTCCCTCTTTTTTTTTTTTTTTAAACATTCTTGGGAGTGTTTCAGGGGGAAATTAGAACAGCGTGTTGGGAATTCCTGTGCAGATGGCTCCGACTTCTAGAGCAGAAATTCCCAACTCCCTGCGGCAAAGCTCCATCTTCCCCAATCTGCCACAACCTGCTGCCATTGAGAACAGAATCAAAAGAGCAAAAAAATTAACAACAACAAAAAATGCATTTAAGAAACATGCAAGGGACTTCTGCTTTACAATGCAGGGGGTATGGGTTTCATCCCTGGTTGAGGAGGTAAGAGCCCATGGGCCTCTTGGCCAAAAAGCCAAAAGCATAAAACCGAAACAGTATTGTAACAAAGTCATTAAAGGCTTTAAAAGATGGCCCACATTTTTAAAAAATGTTAAAAAGAAACATGTAAAAGGTAAGTGCCTAATGTTGCCTTTTTTTTTAAACCCCTGGGCTCAGCCGACATACAACCACGATTGATTTTTATTTATTCTTTTAAAATTTCTAAATGCATACAGTAAAGAGTCTGCCTGCAATGCAGGAGAAGTATCCTGCTCTTTGTGACCCCATGGACTGTAGCTCACCAGGCTTCTCTGTCCATGGGGATTCTCCAGGCAAGAATACTGGAGTGGATTGCCATTCCTTTCTGCAGGGGATCTTCCGGACCCAGGCATCGAACCGGGGTCTCCGGGAGAATCCCCATGGACAGAGGAAGCCTGGGGGGCTACAGTCCACGGGGTCACAAAGAGCAGGACACGACTGAGCGACTAACACTTCGACTTTCCAAATGCATCCTCACCTTCCCAGTGTGTCTTCCGGGGAGGGGTCACCCACGATTCGCAGGATGGTGACCGTGCTGAGTAATTGATCCTGGACTACGCCCGCCCCTTACGCACGCTCCCTTTGTTATTTTCTTGCTTTAGGGAAAGCATTGAAAACGCGCCCTCCCTTGTTCTCAGGGTCTGGGTGACTTGGCACACACAGCTTCCTCTGTCTGTACTCAAGAGTGTCCTGACATGTCCCTTCCGAGTGAACGCTGGTGGACTGTAGCGCGTGTGGTGGATTGAAAGCTCACCTCGCTTCTTTGTCTTCCTCCAGTGGAGTTTCTGTATTGCGACCTGGCGTCCATGAGGTCTATCCGGGAGTTCGTCCAGACATTCAAAATGAAGAAGCTGCCCCTCCACGTCCTGGTGAATAACGGTGAGTGATGCAAGGCTGTACTTCGCATCTGCACCTCTGACTCTTCCCTGAAATAGCTTCATCAGCACCGTTTTTATAGAGCCCATATATATGTGTTCACTCCTTTATTTCACTCCTTCAGACTTCTTTTAGTCTGTGTAACAGACTCTAGGTCCGTCCACATCCCTACAGTGAGTCAGTTTCATCCCTTTTCATGACTGAGTGATATGCCCCCAGTTCTTCACTCTGAGTAAGAGGCTGATGATCTAGTGGGTGGAATGGCGTGCGGTGGGGGGAGGCTCAGGAGGGCTGTGTGTATAATTATGGCTGATTCGTGGTGTTTACAGAAAAAAAGCAACATCGTAAACTAATTTTCCTGCAAGTAAACCATAGATGTTTTTGCCAACAAAGGTCCGTCTAGTCGAAGCTATGGTTTTTCCAGTAGTCATGTATGGATATGAGAGTTGGACTATAAAGAAAGCTGAGCTCAGGAGAATGGATGCTTTTGACCTGTGGTGTTGGAGAAGACTCTTGAGAGTCCCTTGGACTGCAAGGAGATCCAACCAGTTAATCGTAAAGGAAATCAGTCCTGAATATTCATCGGAAGGACTGATGCTGAAGCTGAAGCTCCAATCCTTTGACCACCTGATGGGAAGAACGGATTCATTGGAAAAGACCCTGATGCTGGGAAAGATTGAAGGCGGGAAGAGAAGGGGACGACAGAGGCTGAGATGGTTGGATGGCATCACCGACTCAATGGACATTAGTTTGAGCAAGCTCTGGGTGTGGTGATGGACAGGGAAGCCTGGTGTGCTAAAGTCCATGGGGTCGCAAAGAATCAGGAATGACTGAGCAACTGAACTGAACTGAACTGAAACAATAAATTGAAAAAATAATGGTGAGGTCTGGTGAACTCCAGAGGTTAATTCAGGCACAGACAGGAGCTCTGGCAGTCCTTGGGGAAAGCAGGATTGCCATGGAAATATAGTTTCAGTTTATTGCCGAAGCTGGGTTCCACTGATGTGTTTGGGCATCACTATCAGGATAGTCAATTTTAGGGTGTTGCTTTAAAATGATGTGAAGCGTGCTCAGTGCTTCCCTGGTGGCTCAGACGGTAAAGAATCTGCATCCCATGCAGGAGACGTGGGTTTGGTCCCTAGGTTGGGAAGATCCCCTGGAGAAGGAAATGGCAACTCACTCCAGTGTTCTTGCCTGGAAAATCCCACGGACAGTCACGTCTGACTCTCTGTGACCCTGTGGACTGCAGCACGCCAGGCTTCCCTGTCTTCCTCTTCCTTCCTTCCTTTCTCCCCTAGGATCGTGGTGATGGTGTATGACCCTTTTAATGTGTTCCTGGATTCTGTTCACTACAATTTTGTGGAGGAAATTTGCATTGCGGTTCATCAGTGACACTGCCCTCTCATTTTCTTTTTCTGTGAAGTCTTTGTCCGGTTTTGGTATCAGAGTGAGGGTGGCCTCGTAGAATGAGTTTGGAAGGGTTCCCTCTTTCCCTTTTAAATATAGCAGTGTGTGCATGTCCACCCCAAACTTCCTAAGTATCCTTTTCCCACATCCTTCCCCCCAGTAACCATACGTTTTTTTCTCTAAGCCTGTGTGTGTGTGTGTGTGTGTGTGTGTGTTAGCTGGTCAGTCGTGTCTGACTCTTTGTGACCCCATGGACTGCAGCCCACCAGGCTCCTCTGTCCAGGGAATTCTCCAGGCAAGAGTACTGGAGTGGGTTGCCATTTCCTTCTCTATGCCTGTGAGTCTGTTTCTGTTTCATAACTAAGTTTAATTGTATGGTTTCTTTTTAGACTGTGCATGTAAGTGATATTGTATGATGTTTCTCCTCCTCTGTCTGACTAACTTCACCCAGTGTGGCAATCTGGAGGTTCATGCTTGTTACTACCAATGGCGTTCTTTCATCCTTTTTCATGGCCGAGTAATATTCCGTTGCACATATGTCCCACGTGTCATTTATCTGTTCCTCTGTCGATGGACATTCAGGTCCAACCACAACTCGAAAGGGGACGATACTGGGAATATTCTGAGTCAGCAGCTGCAAACCCATTTCCTGATTCCACGAGTTCTCAGACCAAGGCCCTGTCCATGGTACTGATGGTGTTCAGTAGAGCCTGCTGAATTTACCAAAGCTGTGTGCCTGGGACCCTTCTCTGGGATAGTAACTCCTCCTCTCAAGGTGATTGGCTCAAAGGAGTTGGATTCAGACTCCCCAGGTGGTCTAGTGGTTAACAATCCCCCCCACCCCCAACCCAGTGCTGAAGATACAGGTTTGATCCCTGCTCTGGAAAAAGTTTCACGCGCCCTGGAGCAACTAAGCGTGTGTGCTCCCGGTACTGAAGCGCTTACACCCTCGAGCCTGTGATCCGCAATGATACCCCTGAGCACTGCAGCTAGAGAGGAACCCCCGCTCACTGTAGCTAGAGAAAGCCAAGCAGCGGCAAAAACCCTGTGCAGCGAAAAATAAATAAATGAAATTAAAACAGGGTGGGGGGTGGGGTCTTGGGTTCATAGGACCAATGCCTGTTAAAACCATCCCAGGCATCAGCTGCCATGGAGAACACCCCCCTAGCTGTGTCCCACAGGAAAGCTGTCCGAGGATCATGGCTAGCTAGAGGTCCTCGCTAGCTTTGCATTTTTAAAATTTATTTATTTGTTTGTATCACCATTCTCGATGGAGATCACTTTTCCAGTCTTTCTCGAGTTTGCTACAGTGTTGCTCCTGCAGTATCCATCAGAGGAGAGTTCCATGTTCTAAAGAAAGCAGTTATGTTCTGTAGCTGTGAATTATGTCCATGAAGGTGGTGGAGTAAAAGTCGCTCAGTCATGTCCAACTCTTTGTGACCCCCGTGGACATACCCCGGTGGGTATGTGACCCCCCCCCCCCCATACAGTCCGTGGAATTCTCCAGGCCAGAATACTCCAGTGGGAAACCTTTCCCTTCTCCAGGGGAATCTTCCCGACCCAGGGATTGAACCCGGGTCTCTGGCATTGCAGATGGATTTTTTACCAGCTGAGCTACCAGAGAAGCCCAAGAATACTGAAGTGGGTGGCCTTTCCCTTCTCCAGGGGATCTTCCCAACACAGGGATCGAACCCAGGTCTCCTGCATTGCAGGCGGATTCTTTACCAGCTGAGCCACCAGGAAGCCCACTGGAGTGGGTAGCCTTTCCCTTCTCCAGAGGAATCTTTCCAACCCAGGGATTGAACCCAGGTCTCCTGCATTGCAGGCAGATTCTTTACCAGCTGAGCCACCAGGGAAGCCCACACTGACAGGAAAGTCCCTAAAATTTATGATTAAAGAGAGCAATCAGGATTTTGCAGGTGTTTGGCATTCCAGTCAGGGAATATTTGTGCATGGGTTAGCTTGGCACAAATGGGACGAGACCGCCTCTCTCCGCCGGTGGGGGAACACGTGATCGAGGCTGGGGCTTCGTCCACCCCGAGAATGATTAATAGTGGATGTCCTGCAGAGCCGGTTAATATTGATCATTTATTCCTATCCAAATTTGATGTTTCCCATCCTCGTGCCAGAACTTGGGCAGGTTTGTGTTCACGGCTCAGAATTTATGGTTTGTCCTTGCAGGAAGACTTCCCATCACTCTCCTAGATGAATCTCCCAACATCAAGGATTACTAAAAAGTGTCTGTTCCCCGCGCCAAATAAATGTGTCAGTGGTAGCCCTGAGAAAGAACAAAGATGGCTTGTCTGGCCAGGTACACGTTAACCCAGTTTTCACTGTAGATCTTCATTAGTTTAGGAACACATGGCATAAATCAGCTCGCAGACCAAGGACCGTTAGCTCTGGCCTTCCGGGCAGTGGCCATGGGGGCCTTGGTGTCCAGAGCACTCAGGAAAGCGGGGACTGGGGTCTGATTCTTGGGGAGCAGGTGCCCAAGTGTTGTTGTTGTTCATGTCCGACTCTGTGCGACCCCATGGGCTGCAGCACTTCAGGCTTCCCTGTCCTTCACCTCCCAGAGCTTGCTCAAACTCCATTGAGTCAGTGACGCCATCCAGCCATCTCATCCTCTGTCGTCCCCTGCTCCTCCCGCCTTCAATCTTTCCCAGCATCAGGGTCTTTTCCAATGAGTCGGCTCCTCTCATCAGGTGGCCAAAGGATGGGAGCTTCAGCATCAGTCCTTCCAGTGAATACTCAGGACTGATTTCTTTCAGGATGGACCGGTTGGATCTTTCAGCTTTGGTAGTCATCATTCTGTTCTCTCCGTCTGTGAGTTTGTTTTGTAAATAGGTTCATTTGCACCATGTTCTTAGATTCCGTGTGTAACTGATAACACATGATATTTGTCTTCCTCTGTCTGACTTGCTTCACTTAACACGATAATCTCTAGCTCCGTCCGTGTTGCTCCAAAAGGCATCATGTCATTCTTTTTCATGGCTGAGTAATATTCCATTGTATATACGTACCACAACTTCTTTATCCATTTTCCTGCAACGCTTAGGTTGCACCCACGTCTCGGCTCTTGTACATTTTACAATGCAAAAGCCGTTCACAGAGCTGGGTGTTTCCGATCCCGCCGACCCAAGGCGTCCTGGGTGTACATACATCAGAGGCTGGGAGGTGCTTCCAGCCAAGAATAGCTGCTTGTTGGAGAAGCATGTCGGCCCTGCTCTTGGGGCATGGGGCAGGCATGGTGGGTCTTCCCTCCATGGTGACCGGCAGATGATGTTATGGGGAGCACGGTGGACGCAGTGAGCTGTGGACCCGTCCACACGGCACTCTGGTTAATGATTTCCCCATTGACTTACGATAGATTCTGGACACCGTCGTTTGCTCTTTGAATGTCTACATTTCCCTGGTCTGTGGTGAGACCGTGTGTCCACTACCCCCCCCACCCTGGGGCCACTCAGCCCCCCAGCCTGGGGTCACTCAGCCCCCCACCCCCTGCATCCTGCTCGTGTGACAAGGATCTGGGGTCAAAGTCACCCCAACCCTGGTCCTGAGTTGAATCACATTCTTTCTCTCCATTTGTGTGTGTGTGTGTGTGTCTGTGTGTGTCTGTGTGTGTCTGTGTGAAGTTGCTCAGTCGTGTCTGACTCTGTATGACCCCACGGACTGTAGCCCGCCAGGCTCCTCGGTCCATGCGAATCTCCAGGCAAGGATACTGGAGTGGGCTGCCATTTCCTTCTCCAGGGGATCTTCCTGACCCAGGGATCAAACCCACGTCTTTTACGTCTCCTGCATTGGCAGGCGGGTTCCTTACTACTGGCCCACCTGGAAAGCCAGACAGCAGCTCACTTAGTCACGGGTTTAGTCATGAGAGGGGACCCTGGGAGTTTTAGGCCCAGCATCCAGGGCGCTGCCATCCGCACCTGGCTCCCCCGGTGGATGAATCCCCAGATGATCTGACGCGTCTGGAACACGGTGGGGTGTGGGGCTGTAGGCACGCCAGCGATGCCCGGGCCACTGCTGTAAAAATATATTTCCGCCCACAATGCTCTTGCCCAGGGCTTGCTCAGATGACCCTTGAAGACTTCCCAGGTCACCTTGAACTCCCCCTGAGCCTGGAGCCTCCTCACGGTCGACTGGAGTCAGAGAGTTGCTGCTCGAATCTGTCAGCAGAGCTTGTGTGTGGAGACCATCCGAGCTGGCACACCCCTCGGGCTGCACGGGAGCTGTCCTGTCTGTGATCGCTGGGAAACGCATAATCCGAACGGACTGAGTGTATAGGTCCAGCCTTAAGGAGGTGGCTCAGGGGGGTGTCCTTCAGCTCAGATCTCCATGCATCTGACCGCAAGTGCCCCAACCAAAAAAAAAGAACACGAATGAGTCCGGTGGGTCTGTCCAGCGGCGTTAGCTCCAGAGCCCGTCAGCTGGGCCGAGGTCTGGCTGACCACACTCTCCTGGGTGGTTTCTCTGCTGCCCATGTCCAAGAAATCAAAGACCATTTTCCCCTCACCTTGGGGAACAGGGATGGAACCCAGACCCCTTGCAATGCAACCGTGGACTCCTAACCTTACTGGACCATGATGGAACTCCCCCAAAAGCATCTTGAGGATGTGAGAAGCAGCACCAGCTTTTTTATAACCTGGTCCTAAGCTCCGCAGGCTGAGGCCCTGGAGACACCTTCAAATTCAACCCTCAGTTCCTGCTGACCCCCACGTCCCCTTCCAGAGCCCCGGTTCCACAAGGTGGCGTGTTTTCCAGTGGATGCTGATACAGCGAAGGGCTTCCCTGGTGGTTCCGTGGTCAAGAATCCAGCTGCCAAGCAGGAGATGCGGGTTCGATCCCTGGGTCGGGAAGATCCCCTGGAGGAGGAAATGGCAAACCCACTCCAGAATTCTTGTCTGGAGAATCCCCTGGACAGAGGAGCCTGGCGGGCTGCAATCTATGGGGTCACAAGGAGTCAGACACGAATGAGTGACTAAGCACAGCACAGCGGGTTCGTAAATACCTGCTTTCTTGTTAATAATCATCTTTTATGAAGTACAATGCATGTACAATGTTACATGTTGCAGGTGTACGGGATGAAAGGGAAACAGGTGGTCGCTCAACTGTGTCCGACTCTTTCTGACCCCGTGGACTGTAGCCCACCAGGCTCCTCTGTCCATGGGATCCCCCAGGCAAGAATTACTGGGGCGGGTTGCCATTTCCTCCTCCAGGGGAATCTTCCTGACCCAGGGATTGTACCCGGGTGTCCTGCATTGCAGGCCGACTCTTTACCAGCTGAGCCGCAACGTAGACGGTAGTGATTCGCAATCGGTAAACGTGGAGTCCGTGGACAGTCGTTATAAAATGTTGGCTGTGTCCCCTGTACTGTAAAATATATCCTTGTACTTTATTTTAAACTAATGTGAAATGAAGTGAAAGTCAGCTGTGTCCGACTCTCTGCGACCCCATGGACCATACCGTCCATGGAGTTCTCCCGGCCAGAAGACTGGAGTGGCTAGCCTTTCCCTTCTCCAGGGAGATCTTTGCAACCCAGCAGTTGAACCCAGGTCTCTGGCCTTGCAGGTGGATTCTTTACCAGCTGAGCCACCAGGGAAGCCCAAGAATACTGGAGTGGGTAGCCTGTCCCGTCTCCAGCGGATTTTCCCCACCCAGGAACTGAACTGGGGTCTCCTGCATTGCAGGCGGATTCTTTACCAGCTGAGCCACCAGGGAAGTTTAGACTAACACACAGTGGTTTGGACCTCTTCACCCTCCCCCCCCCCCCGTCTTGCCCCCAGCCCTTCCTTCTCTTCTGCTGATCTCCCCAGCAGTTTGCCCCTTTTACGTCCGAGTCTGTTTCTTTGTGGTTATATTCACTAGTCTGTGCTATTTTCACGGTTCCACGTACGAGTGATCTGATGCAGTGTCTTATCTTTCTCTGACTTGTTCCTGGTAGCATAATACCCTCCAAGTCCATCTGTGTCACGGCAACTGGGATGAGTTCATCCCTTTTTTATGACTGAGTGATATTCCGTTTGACTGAGTGATATTCCGTTTGACTGAGTAATATTCCACGGGCTGTAAAGAATCCGCCTGCAATGCGGGAGACCTGGGTTCGATCCCTGTGTCGGGAAGATCCCCTGGAGAAGGGAAGGGGCTCCCCACTCCGGTATTCTGGCCTGGAGAATCTCATGGACGGCATAGCCCACGGGGTCGCAGAGATTCGGACACGCCTGAGTGCCTCTCACTCACTCACTCAATATTCCGTTGTGTCTATGTGTCTTCATCCATTCATCTGTCGGTAGACACTGAGCTTGCTTCCCTGTCTTGTCTGCAGCGAGCACTGGGGTGCATGTGTCTTCTGAAATGATTTTCTCTGGATAGACGCCCAGGCGTACAAATGCTTGATTAGAGATGGAGATTTTAGATTTAACATATAAGTGATCCCACATTGTATTCGTCTTTCTGTTTATAGCTTACTTAGCTTAGTATGGTCATCTCTGCGCCCATCCATGTTGCTGGTTCATTCTTGTTCACGGCTGAGTAAGATTCCATTATATATATACATATATATGTATATATATATGCAGGCAGATTCTTTACCAGCTGAACCACCAGGGAAGCGCATGGAATATATCACTCAGTCATAAAAAAGGAATGAGGGAATGCTGTTGCTGTTGCTGCTGCTAAGTAGCTTCAGTCGTGTCCGACTCTGCGCGACCTCATAGACGGCAGCCCACCAGGCTCCCCCGTCCCTGGGATTCTCCAGGCAAGAACACTGGGGTGGGTTACCATTTCCTTCTCCAATGCCTGAAAGTAAAAAGGGAAAGTGAAGTCGCTCAGTCATGTCTGACCCTTCGTGACCCCATGGACTGCAGCCTACCAGGCTCCTCCATCCATGGGATCTTCCAGGCAAGAGCACTGGAGTGGGGTGCCATTGCCTTCTCCATGACGGAACACACACACACACACACACACACACACACACCCCACATCTTCCATATCCATTCACTGTCAATGGACACTTAGGTCATTTCCACATCTTGCCAGTTATAATTAATGCTACTATTAACCTGCTCCAGTATTTGTGGCTGGAAAATCCCATGAACAAAAAGAACCTGGTGGGCTACAGTCCACGGGGCTTCAGAGAATTGGGCATGACTGAGCTAGCGAGCATGCAGACGTATTGAAATAACCACAGTCCTTTGCCTGCATTTTGGACTGCTGTCCCTCTGGTCCTCCCGTGGGGCTGCACCCGGAGCTGTTTTCTGAACTTTCCACAAAGGTCTCATGTCCAGAGTGGCTTTCTCCTGTGGTATGAAGTTGTTGTTGTTGTTGAGACACTCAGTCATATCCGACTCTCTGCGACCCCATGGACTGCAGCACGCCAGGCCTCCCTGTCCATCACCATCTCCTGAAGCTTATGCAAACTCATGTCCATCGAGCTGGTGATGCCATCCACCCGTCTCATCCTCTGTCATCCCCTTCTCCTTCCGCCTTCAATCTTTCCCAGCATCTGGGTCTTTTCCAATGAGTCTGTTCTTTGCATCAGGTGGCCAAAGGATTGGAGCTTCAGCTTTAGCATCGGTCCTTCCAGTGAATATGCAGGGTTGATTTCCTTTAGGACTAATTGATTTGATCTCTTTGCAGTCCGAGGGACTCTCAAGAATCTTCTCCAGGCATGGCACCTGGCCTCTGCTGGGCTGGTTGACGAGATCCCCATGTGTGGTCGCTGGGCCAGAACAGAGATCTTAGGAGTGCCAGCCTTCTCTCGGGAGGCCAGCTCTGCCCCGAGAGACAGAATTCTGAAAACTGGGGTCTTTTCTGAGCATGCCCTCGGACGCTCTAGGACCTTGTCACCGCCGCCGACTTCCACTCATGACAGCAGAGTTTGGGAGGCCACCGCAACTCAGGAAATGCGCTGTAGAATCTGTCTCCCAAGGGAACGCGTATCCAGACAGTGAGCAGGCTGGCTCTCCCTCTGCCTGGAGCCCTGTGTCCTTTCCCGACTGGCCTCACGTGAGCCGCGTGCCCCCGGAATGTACGAGTCTGTCATACGCTGAGTACCCTCCCTGCTGTGGACATGCACACAACTTATTGAACGCAGCTTCATCCCGTCAAAGGAACTTACTGCAGGGAGCTGTCCACATTGTCTCCAAAATGCCTCTTGATTCTTCCAGACAGCTTCTGAAGGGTGTCCCTGACACACTCCTCAGAAACGTTTTTATCATGCACCTTACTTTTCATCACATATAAAACAGACACCCAGTGAGAGTTTGGTGTATTCTTAAAAATTTTTTTTTGTTGGGCTATAATTGATTTTCCAATGTTGTGTTTCTTTCTGCCATACAATGAAGTGAACCAGCCGTGTGTTGAGTTCAGTCGCTCAGTCGTGTCTGACTCTTTGTGACCCCGTGGACTGCAGCCCGCCAGGCTCCTCTGTCCGTGGGATTCTCCAGGCAAGGATACCGGAGTGCATAGCCTCTTCTCCAGGCACAGGGATGGAACCCAGGTCTCCTGCATTGCAGGCAGATTCCTTACGTCTGAGACACCAAGGAGGGCCAAGGATGCTGGAGTGGGGTGCCATGCTCTTCTCCAAAGGCATCTTCCTGACCCAGGGATGGAACCCAGGTCTCCTGCATTGCAGGCAGATTCTTTACCAGCTGAGCCAGCAGGGAAACCCAGATGGGCTAGAAGTATAGATAAATCGCCTCCCTCTTGAGCCTCCCTCCCAGCCCCCATCCACCCATCTAGGTCATCACAGAGCCCCGAGCTGAGCTCCCTGGGCTATACAGAGCTTCCCACTAGCTGTCTGCTTCACACATGGTCGTGTATATATCAGTCCTTTATGTCGGTCCTTTTCTATTCATCCCACCTTCTCCTTCCCCCAGCGTCCCCCAAACTGTTCTCTGCGTCTGCCTCTCTGTTACTGCCCTGAAATTAGGTTCCTCTGAACCGATTTTGTAGATTACGCATATACGCATGAACACTTGTTTTCCTGACTTACTTCACTTTGTATGACAGACTCTAGGTCCGTCCACATCACTGCATCTGACACAGTTTCATTCCTTTTCATGGCTGAGTAATATTCCACAGTGGGCTTCCCAGCTGGCTTGCCGGGTTATGAATCTGCCTTTGATGGAGGTTCGATCCCTCGGTCTGGAAGATCCCCTGGAGGAGGGCGTGGCAACCCACTCCAGTGTTCTTGCCTGGAGAATCCCGTGGACAGAGGAGCCTGGTGGGGCTACAGTCCATGGGGTTGCAAAGAGTTGGACACGTTGAACACACATTCATTAAATATTCCGTTGTGTATATATTACTTTTTATTGACTACTGTTCAATACAGGGCAACATTTGAGAACATCTTTGAGCTTAGCATCATATAATAACAGCAAACTCAGTTGATATGTTAAAACTGTAGCAAAGTTTCTCATTTCAGAACCACACACCTTTAGACAGCTGACCATTGTGCACAAAATGTCTCTAGTTGAGGAAACCTCTTTTGTTCACATAGAGGTCTTGGGGAGAAAGACGATCAGTGGCTGTAGTCTTAAAATAATGGACGTTGGTCCTAGGTCTGTAATTTACTTGTGTGAACTTTACCAAGCCCCTCGACTTTTTTTTTTTTTTTTAATATTTAAAAGGCATTTTACTTTAAGGGGCTTCTCAGGGCTTCCCTTGTGGCTCAGCTGGTAAAGAATCCGCCGGCAATGCAGGAGACCTGGGTTCGATCCCTGGGTTGGGAAGGTCCCCTGGAGATGGGAAAGGCTACCCACTCCAGTCTTCTGGCCTGGAGAATCCCACAGACTGTATAGTCCGTGGGGTCGTAAAGTCAGAGACGACTGATCGACAGTCACTTTCACTTCTCACCTTCAGGTGGTAAAGACTCTGCCTTCCAATGCAGGAGACGCAGGTTCAAGGCCTTGGTTGGAAAGATTCCCCCGGAAAAGGGAATGGCAACCCACTCACGTACTCTTGCCTGGAGAAATCCCATGGACAGAGGAGTCTGGTGGGCTGCACTGAAATAGTCAGAGATGACTGACTTAGCACAGCTTAAAGCTCATTTTGTTTTAAATATAGCTGTGTGTATATGTCAGCCCCAAACTCCCAATCTATTGGGTTGGCCAAAACATTCTTTTGAGATTTTCTGGAAGATCTTACAGGAAAGCTAAACAATCTCTTTGGAAACCCAGTATTTTGTTCATCAGATTTTAGGTGCTGTATGAGTGGTCCCCAAACTGTTTGGCACCAGGGACAAACTTCACAGAAGCCAATTTTCCACAGACTGAAGGTAGAGGGGGGTGGTGATGGTTTCGGGAAGATTCAAGCGCAATTGCATCGATTCTGCACTTTATTGCTGTTGTTCAGAGGCTGTGTTGTATCTGACACTTGTGAGCCCATGGACTGCAGCACGCCAGGCCTCCCTGTCCATCACCAACTCCCGGAGCTTGCTCAAACTCATGTCCATGGAGTCACTGATGCCATCCAACCATCTCATCCTCTGTCGTCCCCTTCTCCTCCTGCCCTGAATCTTTCCCAGCATCAGGGTCTTTTCCAATGAGTCAGCTCTTTGCATCAGGCGGCCACAGTATTGGAGCTTCAGCTTCAACTTCAGTCCTTCCAATGAATATTTAGGACTGATTTCCTTTAGGATGGACTGGTTGCATCTCCTAGCAGTCCAAGGGACTCCCAAGGGGTGTTGCGACTCCCCTTCTCCAACGCCACAGTTCAAAAGCATCAATTCTTTGACACTCAGCTTTCTTTAAGGTCCAACTCTCACATCCATACATGACTACTGGAAAAACCATAGCTTTGACTAGACGGACCTTTGTCTGCAAAGCGGTGCCTCTGCTTTCCAAAACGCTGTCTAGGTTGGCCATAACTTTCCTTCCAAGGAGCAAGCATCTTTTAGTTTCGTGGCTGAACTCACCATCCTTGGTGATTTTGGAGCCCAAGGAAATACCGTATGTCACTGTTTCCACCTGCCCCCCATCTATTTGCTGTGGACAGAGCTGGACACTGAGGTGGACAGGGGTGCTGGGAGTTAGGACCAGAGATACTGTCCTGGAGTTTAGGGGCTTCTCCGTCGTCTACGGGATGGTATAGAGTCTCATCTCTTCCCACCCCACCCACCTACTTGTTTCTGACTCTCCTGAGCGCCCTCTTTGTCCCCAGCCGGCGTGATGATGGTGCCCCAGAGGACCACGGAAGACGGCTTTGAGGAGCACTTCGGCGTCAACTATCTGGGGCACTTCCTGCTGACCAACCTCCTCCTGGACACCCTGCAGGAGTCGGGCGCCCCTGGCCGCAGCGCCCGGGTGGTGACCGTGTCCTCGGCCACGCACTACGTGGGGGAGCTGAACCTGGATGACCTCCAGAGCAGGTGAGTCGGGGAGGCAAGGCGACCTGTCACCACGACGCTCTGCACAGGGCGCTTGTCTCAGGCGACGTCGCTTTCCACCTTCTGGTCTGCAGCTCAGCCCCTCTCGTGGCCAAAAAAACAAAAAACTTCAGCCACTAACACAGGCAGACCTGGGAAGGGCTGTGGGTTTTGGTTCCAGACCGCAGTGATAAAGGACGTATCGTGTGAAAGCGAGCTGCACAAATTGGTTTTTCTTTCTACTGCATCTGAAAGCGATGCTTACTCTAGCCTGTAATTTCTTAGATGTGCAATAAATAGCATTGTGTCTAAAATAACAGGGTACAGACCTTCATTAAAAAAAAAATCCTTTATTGCTGAAGAATGCTAACTGTCCTCTGAGCCTTGAGCGTTCAGTTCAGTTGCTCGGTCGTGTCCGACTCTTTGCGACCCCATGGACTGCAGCACGCCAGGCCTCCCTGTCCATCACCAACTCCCGGAGCTTGCTCAAACTCATGTCCATGGAGTCCGTGATGCCGTCCAGCCATCTCATCTCAGCGACTTGTAATCTTTTTGTGAGAGTTCTTGTGCGGTCAGTACTTCTCTAGCTGTCTATTTCATGCATAGTATCAATCACGCGTGTGTATCAAAATCCTGCATATGTATCAATCGCCGTCTCTCAATTCCTCCCACCCCGACATTCTCCTTTGGCGTCCATATGCTTGTTCTCTAAATCCGTGTGTCTGTTTCTGTTTTGCAAATAAGAGCGTCTATACCATTTCTCTCCCTGGAGAAGGGAATGACAACCCGCTCAAGTATTCTTGCCTGGAGAATCCCACGGACGGGGGAGCCTGGCGGACTGCAGTCCGTGCGGTCGCAAAAAGTCAGACATGACTTAGCAACTGAAAACCTACCATTTCTCCACGCTTCTCCTAAGTGTTAATAAAGGATATTTGCTTTTCTCTTTCTGACTTCACTCTGCATGAAAGTCACAGCCTTTTTGCAGTGGTCACATCAAAGGTCACTCATCACAGCTCAACGGAACAAATATGATCACCACGCAAAGACTTGAAACAGTGGGAGAAAGCAGGCCTTTAATTTAGGGTCGGCTGGAAATATGTCGCTGAAGAAATCGTAAGATGAATCTCCTGGCTACCGGAACTTTCTCTATTACTTGTTTCCATCTTGTGTGCCCCTGGCTGATAACCGAGCAACTCACAGCTGTTCAATGTCATGTCAGAACTGCAGAGCACCGTTTACAACCGGCCCTTCGCTTCGAGTCAGGATTACGGCACTCTGAAATAAAGATTCTGTCAAATTCAAAATGTAAAAGAAGGATACAGGGAGAATGACGGAAACGGGACACAGAGACGTGAGGTGAACAGACGCTGTTTTGAAACTCGGCGCCAGGAGGTTTCCTCCACACGGAGCTCGCCCAGACCTTCAGTGCGCACAGAAGCGCAATACCGCTGACGCGCAGCAAGAGGACGTCTGCCCGCATCAGGAACCGTGTGCTGTTCTGCGGTCACACATGTAAGCAGCGTCTGCATATCAGTCTACTTATATTTACACTTTGAGGCAAATCCTAGTATATTCTCCAACACGTGAGAAAAACCGTGAAGCATGGTTACAATTTAGTCTATGAGGCGTAGTTGACGTACAGTGTTGTAATTTCCGCCTTGGAGCCAAGTGACTTCTCCATACACGTCTATCCATTCTCTTCTCTTTTATTCTTTTCCGTGATGGTTTATCAGGGCTTCCCTGATGGCTCAGTTGGGAAAGAATCCGCCTGCAATGCAGGAGACCCCGGTTCGGTTCCTGGGTCAGGAAGATCCCCTGGAGAAGGGCTAGGCTACCCATTCCAGTATTCTTGGGTTTCCCTGATGGCTCGGCTGGTAAGAATCTGCCTGCAATGCAGGAGACCCCGGTTCAGTTCCTGGGTCTGGGAAGATCCTCTGGAGCAGGGAAAGGCTTCTACAAACATGTATTATATGTTATTATATATAATCATATATGTTATACATTAAATATATGGAACTTCCCTGGTGGCTCAGATGGTAAAGAATCTGCCTGCGATATGAGAGACTGGGCTCGATCCCTGGGTTGGGAAGATCTTCTGGAGGAGGAAAATGGCAACCCAACAAGTATCACATCGTTATATATTACATATATTTTTATATACAACAATACTTATATAAGTATATAGCTAGTATATATCTAATCTTAACATATTTATATTTACTATATTTATGTAATAACATGTAAATGTAATATTGTACAATATTCATATATTATATAATATATTAAACATATAATTGTTCAATATATTAAATATATAACTTTTAAACTTGCACAGCTAAACTTATTTAACTTAAATAATTATGTTAATATTTATATAATTGCATGTATAAGCATAATTATACTTGCATAGTCACGTATGTTATCATATTCATATCATTATTTGCACGTGTGTTAGTTGCTCAGGACTCTTTGCGACCTCATGGACCGTAGACCACCAGGCTCCTCCACCCATGGGATTCTCCAGGCAAAAGTACTGGAGTGCGTTGCCATTTCCATATTAATATATACTATATAAATTTAAAGATAGTGTTGTATTTATTGTCTAATATTGCCTATATTCCTCGTGCTATAAAACATATCCTCATTCCTTATATAATTTTTTTACTTTCTGGACACACCCTGTGACATGCAGGGATATTAGTTCCCTGAGCAGGGATCAAACTCACATCCGTTACGCTGGAAGGTAAAGTCTTAAGGACTGGAACACCAGCTAAGTCGTGTCCAACTCTCTGTGACCCCACGGACTGTAGCCCGCCAGGCTCCTCTGTCTATGGGATTCTCCAGGCAAGAACACTGGAGTGGGTTGCCATTTGCTCCTCCGGGGGGGCTTCTGGACCAAGGGACCGAACCCAGGTCTCCCGCATCACAGGGAGATTCTTTACCACTGAGCCAGGGGGAAGCCCTTTGGACAGTATCTATTTTTTCTCTGATGAGAACTTGAAAACCTTTTTTTTTTTTTTTTTTTTTTTTTTTTTTAGTGCAAATATATGATCTACTCCATTACTGGCGTCTTGCTAACAATGGACGCCCTTCCTCACTGTGTCCACTTAGCGCCTGGTCTCGGGGGTCCCAGTATCCTTACTGCAGTGGGCTTAGATTGGCTCTGAGTTCAGTGCCAGACCCAGACCAAATATAACACTCAGCCTTGTAAACACCACTACTGCTTGCATCAAATGTGGAAGCCAAGGTCCAGTTTCTTCTTCTCAACCGAAAAAACCACGCTGCTGCAATTTACGAGATTTCCCATCTCTACGTAATGCTTTTCTAGGTTGTTCATCAAGAACCAACCCTTTAGAGAGTTATCGAGTCTTTGATTCAGTACACAGATTTGCGTATATTGTGTCTAAAATACCATCCTTCCCCTTTCCTTCTCTTGCCTTTAAGATAGAGAAAGTGACAGGGATCTGAACATGCCAACTCAAAATGTGCCACTTGGATACACAGATTATTTTGAGCTGAAGGCCATTGCGAAGCAACAGATGCAGAAAGATGCCATTCGGGAACTTCCCTTATCTAACTAAAAACAGAAACTTCTGAGGAACGAGGACTTCCCAAGTGTTTGGAATCCCCCAGACCTGTGAAATTAGAAGTGGAATTAACAAGTGTCTCTCTTGTTAATCTGACATGTGTTGGTTTAATCTGCACACCCTCATCACAGAACATAAAAGTATAGAAGAAACTTTTTTTTTTCCTTTCCAACAAAAAGGCTACCACAGTGATATCTCTACTTCTGTTTTAGATTGACCTTCAAATTATTTATGAGATAGTTATATTAATAAGTTACTGTTTATTGAAAACAAAGGTATATTTATGGTTTCAGTTCTACTTTTTGAGGCCGTGTGTTACAAAGGGCACTGATTAAAAGTCTCCTGTTTCGAAGCAAGTCGCGTAGACATTTTATGAATGTCTTCTGCCGGTGCTTTAGTTTGTAAAGGGAATTTGGGAAACTGGTTCTGAGGAACCTATTTGCAGGGCAGGAATACAGACGCTGATGTAGAAACAGGCTTGCGGACGCGGGGTCTGGCGGGGGGAGCGGAGGGCGGGAGGAACTGAGAGAGGAGCAGTTTGGCTGTTAACATTGTAATCATCTCTTCATTGTTTTCAATACCAACTGTGTCTCTTGTCCCTCGGGGCTTTACTTAGAAACTCTAATGGGAATCCTGTGCTCTGGTGTCTCAGCTCTGATTCTTTTCCATTTCCAGCCTGGATGTGTATCTTTCAAACCACCAGGGAGCCACTCCTGAAATTACTTGTACTCTCGTTTTTCTTTTCTTTTTCTTTTTTTTTTTTATGCTTTAGAGACAAGTATTGACTTTTTGCATCGTCTCTTCTCCGTGCTATTGTAGAGGACCATAATTCTTCTTTTCACAAAGTTTTAGCATATTTATTGTTTCACTGGAGCGTGATTGGCTTATAAAGTTGCGTTAGTTTCTGCTGTACAAGGCAGTGAAGCAGCTATATGCATACATATAATCCCTTCCCTCTTGACCTTCCTCTGCATCCCCCATCCCAGCCCATTGGGTCATCACAGACCACACAGCCGGGCTCCCTGTGCCACTCAGCAGCTTCCCACTAGCTGGCTCTGTTACGCATGGCGCCGCATAGATGGAAGCGCTCCTCTCTCAGTTCCTCCCGCCCTCTGCTGCCCCCGCCAGACCCCGTGTCCGCATGCCTGTTTCTACATCAGCGTCTGTATTCCTGCCCTGCAAATATGTTCCTCAGAACCAGTTTTCCAAATTCCCTGCTGCTGCTGCTGCTGCTAAGTTGCTTCAGTCGTGTCCGACTCTGTGCCACCCCACAGACGGCAGCCCACCAGGCTCCCCCGTCCCTGGGATTCTCCAGGCAAGAACACTGGAGTGGGTTGCCATTTCCTTCTGCAATGCATGAAAGTGAAAAGTGAAAGGGAAGTCGCTCAGTCGTGTCCAACTCTTCGCGACCCCACAGACTGGAGCCCACCAGGCTCCCGCGTCCCTGGGATTCTCCAGGCAAGAACGCTGGAGTGGGGTTGCCATGTCCTTCTCCAATGCATGAAAGTGAAAAGAGAAAGGGAAGTCGCTCAGTCGTGTCTGACTCTTTGCGACCCCACAGACTGGAGCCCACCAGGCTCCTCCATCCATGGGATTTTCCAGGCAAGAGTACTGGAGTGGGCTGCCATTGCCTTCTTCGTCCAAATTCCCTCCCTATACATGCATTAATATACAGTAATTGTCTTTCCATTTCTGACTCACTGCAATCATCTGTATGACAGATGATTCTCTGGGTCCATTCACATTGCGACAAACAACCCAATTTCTTCCCTTCTTTATGGCTTAGTAATATTCCATGCACATATTACCACATTCTCTTTATCCATTCACCTGTTGACAGACATCTAGGTTGCTTCCAGGTCCTGGTTACCCTCAATAGTTCTGCAGTGAACACTGTTCATTTTTTTAAAGAGCCTCCATACTCATCTCCATACAGGTAAGCCATAATTCTGTCATGCGTCAATTTTCCTTTAAGGAACCTGCACATTTCTGGTGTCTTCTTTCTTAACTTCACCATTGCTGTTCCGTCCCAAACGGCCGTGTTAATTCAGGAGCAGACGGATGTGTGTGTTGCTGACATGGTCCAAAGCCAACGGGAAAGTTGAGCCTTTATCTCCCCGTACTTAATAACCCCCTCATTGCTGGAGCTTTCTCCTCCCCTGCTGGGCAGAGAGAGGAACAGCTTGCCAGAAACAGGCATCTCGACTATAATTGGGGGGTTGTCACGGATCCCGGGAGGGAATTGGTGCTTGGAACTCTGCTGTGTTATCATCTCCCGTCCTCCCTCCAATGAAAGACGTGTTTGGAGTTCCCCTGGCAAATGCTCTGCGGAAGCTCGTCCTGCGTCACCCTTGGCCAACCTGCCCTGACTCATCGCTGAGACAAAGGACTTGGGGCTTATTCTCCAGCTTAAATTGCAGGGGCCCCCGAAAGAACCTCAGAGTTTGCACGTGGCCTCTTGTGACAAGTGGCTGGCTGCTGGCCGGCGACGCCGTGGGGACCTGCTGACAAGGAAGAAAGTTGCTGCCCAGGGAAACGGCAGGAGGTGGGACGGAGTCCCCGAGGGTGTTGACGTGGTTGTCACATTTTGACAGCCGAGAGCCCACGTGTGCAATTTACAAAACAGCTTGAGGTGGTTTTTACATGTTTTTTTCCAGAAAGCCTCACTAGGCAATGACGCTTACGTGGCTTCATTTCTCAGCCTTATCATTGCTTGTCCTGTTTTCTCCATTTAAATATTTCCCTTTCTGTTTTGTCATGTTTCTTTCCCTCTTATGTGTTTTCCCTTGGTCATGTTTCCTGACTTTGCTTTTTCTGAATCATTGAGTCCATTTAGTTCATTTAATGCAATTTTCAATTCCTGTTTAGTAAGAGCCTTTGTGCATAAGAGGCATTGAATTCCAGCGAGTGCTTTTTTTTTCTTTCTTTTTTTTTGCTTCTCATGTCAGGATGGATTTCTTTCTTTTTTATCTCTGTCTGCATTAAATTCCCACAAGGGTGAATTCCGTGGATGGATTTTCTCCGAATGTTAGAGTCACCACGGGGGCTGAAAATGTAAACTAACATAGACTCTGGGGCATGTTGAACCGCAAGAAGAAACACAAGTGGGGCTGCATTCGTATCCACAAAATTACAGAATAAGAACTACGGACATGAAGAAAATGACCGCTCCCCAATGAACCAGACGTGGAGTATTTTGCCAGGAAGACTTCCTTGGTTTTCTTTATTTTTCAGACTTGTTATTTATTTTTTTTTTTTCCATGTGGGCCATTTCTGACTTGGTTTTTTTTTTTCCCATGTGGGCCATTTCTGAAGTCAATGTTGAATGTGCTACAATGTTGCTTCTGTTCTTTTTCGTGGAGAGTTGAATTGTCAGGTTTTAATGTCCCTTTCACAATTTCAACTGCTAGCTTTTTTTCTTTTTAAACACAAACCACTTGGGTTTTTCATTTGCAGATTTATTGTTGATGACACAAAAAAGAAAAGGATGAAAGCCTCCAAACTGGTCCTTGTTATTTGTTCTGTTTAAATTTTATTGGAATATAATTGCTTTACACCATTGTCTTTTGTGTGTTGGTTTTTTTTTTAGACGGGAGGCATGTGGGATCTTGTCTCCCTGACCAGGCATGAAACACCCAGCCCCTGCCCTGGCAGGTGGATTCTCAGCCACTGGACTGCCCGGAAAGTCCCCAGTAGAGATGTTAACGAGCTCTGCATTCTACGCAGGCTATGTAGCTATGCATAAAATTACTAGCTAAAAGACCCTGATGCTGGGAGGGATTGGGGGCAGGAGAAGAAGGGGACGACAGAGGATGAGATGGCTGGATGGCATCACCGACTCGATGGACCTGATTCTGAGTGAACTCTGGGAGCTGGTGATGGACAGGGAGGCCTGGCGTGCTGCGATTCATGGGGTCGCAGAGTCGGACACGACTGAGCGACTGAACTGGGGTCACAAAGAGTCGGACACGACTGAGCGACTGAACTGAACTGAACTGAAGCTACCACAGTTAGTTTGCCTGGAGTGGTATTTTCTCTGCAGTGAATTCTTTTCTACATTCCAGGAATGCTACTTTCTGGGAAAGGTTAGGTATAGGTGACCAACCATTATGTTTTTATTTATTTATTTAAAGAATTTTTGTTTTGATGGGGACTGTTTTTAAAGTCTTTATGGAATTTCTTATTAATGCCATATTGCTTCCGTGTTACGCTTTGGTATTTCGGCCACAAGGCATGTGGGATTTTAGCTCCCTGACCAGGGATCAAACCCACACCTCTTGCATTGGAATGTGAAGAGGCCTTCACCACTGGACCGCCAGAAAAAGAGCCCTGTGGTTTTCAGGAAGTGGTGCCCACGTCCAACCTCATAAAATGGTGCCTGATGGTAGGAAGTCAAAAAGGGAGTGGATGGAGGTGGTCGTTGTGCGCTAGAGGAGCACATCTGTCCTGGCGTCTTCCCCAAGCGTCGAACACTCCAAGGAGAAAATAAAAAGTGGTGTGGAGCCTATAGCAAGGTCACAGGTGGGCAGCCCTGCTCCAGAATCACAGGATAAACATCTCTGGAACTGACCAAGCCCCATAGCATCTGTTGACAAGCCTCCTGATCTAAACCAGCCAGTCTCCTGACCCTATATTGGGTGAAATATCCACCCTAGTACCCACCCTGTAGCATCCTAGGAGCGCTCCACAGCGCAGGTAACACACGTGGGCACCCCTGGTGACTCACTCGGTAAAGAGTCCGCCTGCAGTGCAGGAGACCCGGGTCTGATGCCTGGGTTGGGCAAGATCCCCTGGGGGAGGGCATGGCAACCCACTCCAGTCTTCTTGCCTGGAGAATCCCACGGATGGAGGAGCCTGGTGGGGTGCAGCCCATGGGGCTGCAAAGAGTCGGACACGACTGAGTGACTCAGCACAGCCCGCTTGACCTCGGGCACGTCTCTAGGTGCCCTCAACCCGTGCCTGGCGCTGTTGTCCACGGCTGGGCCAGGGCAGCGTCGGCATCCAGGCGCCCGGGTCTCACAGCCTCCCCTCTTTGCTCCTGCAGTACCAGCTACTCGGCGCACGCAGCCTACGCCCAGAGCAAGCTGGCCCTGGTGCTGTTCACATACCACCTGCAGGCGCTGCTGAGCGCCCGGGGCGTCCCCGTGACCGCCAGCGTGGCCGACCCCGGCGTGGTGGACACCGACCTCTACAGACACGTCTTCTGGGGCACCCGGCTCGTCAAGAAGCTCCTGGGCTGGTGGGTTTTCAAGGTAAAGGCCGCGATGCTTGGGGTGTTGCTCTGGTCCGCGGGCAGATCTGGCTCTAACCTCGTTGACACCGCTGTGTTACTGATTCCAGGCTCCGCATCTTTCTCCGTTCATCTGTTGATGGACACTGAGGTTGCTTTCATGTCTCAGCGATTGTAAAGAGTGCTGCGATGAACCCTGGGGTGTGCGTGTCTTTTCTAATTATTTTCTCCAGGTATATGTCCCAGCAGCGGGATCACAGGATCGTACGTTAGCTCTGTTTCTAGTTTTTTGCAAACACTCCATACCATTTTCCACAATGCCTGTGTAAGTATACATTGCCACCAAAACTGCTGTGAAGGCTGAGTTACAGCTATCTTTTCTAAACATGGCTTTCTTCAGATATATTCCTAGCAGTAAGATTGCAGGGTCAGATGGTGGATGTATTGTTCATGTTTTTTTCTTTAAGGAACCTCCACTTACTGTTCTGGTAAAGAATCACCTGGTAAAGAATCCACCTGGAATGCGGGAGATCCCTGGGTTAGATCCCTGGATCAGGAAGATCCCCTGGAGAAGGGAAAGGCTACCTATTCCAGTATTCTGGCCTGGACAAGTCCATGGACTGTATATTCACGGGGCCGCAAAGAATCGGACACAGCTGAGCGACTTTTGCTTCATTTCCGTCTGACCAGTGTGAGGTGTCCCCTCACTGGAGTTTTGATTTGCGTTTCTTTAATAACCAGCGACGCTGAGCATCTTTTCACGTACCCGAGGGCCGTCCGTATGTCTTTCTTTGGAGAGATGTCTGTTGGGGTCTTCCGTGTGATTCTCTCTTTAGGATAAATTCTCGAGAAGGAGTTTGTTTAGCTAGAGGATGTGCTCCGTGTGTTAGACGCTCAGTCGTGTCTGACTCTCTGCGACCCCATGGACTGTAGCCCGCCAGGCTCCTCTGTCCGTGGGATTCTCCAGGCAGGAATACTGGAGTGGGCTGCCACACTCTCGTCCAGGGGATCTTCCCCACCCAGGGATCGAACCTGGGCCTCCTGCATTGCAGGTGGATTGTTTATAGTCTGAGCCACCAGGGCGGCCCCTAGCTAAGGGACACAGACATGGAATACGTGGACCCCAACCTCCCACAACACGTCTGCTGATGTGCGTGTAGAACGGTGTCCCCAGCCCATATGCAGTGCGTGTAGGTCTCCACGTTTGTGGCTGTTACCAGTCAGGTTGTGTCTTTGCTGTGCAGTCATGTGGCTTCTTGCTGGAATCACATCCCTCCTCGAGCCGTGATCTTTTCCGTGGGAGGTGCTGACTCCCCGAGGGGAGTCGAGTAAATCACCCACCTCCGCAGTCCTGGCAGGTGTGCAGAATTCATTTCGTCCTCTCTGTGGGATCTCACAGATTAGCAACCGCGATGGTCAGAGCTCTGGAGGGGCGGGGTGGACGCCGTCAGTGACCGTGACCGTCGCCGGTTCTCCGCCTCCGGGTTCCCCTCGGTCCGGAATTCCGGGACCACCCACGGAGCTCAGATTCTGGCAGACGTGAACAAGCAGAGGCGACTGTCCCCAGCAAGCAGCCAGCAGCAGCTGTAATCGCATGTCCGTCACCGGGACAGCAAAACCCACCTCTCCTGTGTCACCCGGTTCCCCTCTCTGGTTCCATTTAAAATCTCATTTCTTCTTGTGAATGAGACGTGGGTGCTGTGCTATGTCGCTCAGCTGTGTCCGACTCTTTGTGACCCCGTGGACTGTAGCCCGCCAGGCTCCTCTGTCCATAAAAATACTGGAGTGGGTTGCCGTGTCCTTCTCCAGGGGATCTTCCCGACCCAGGGATGGAACCTGGGTGTCTCGCACTGCAGGCGGATTCTTTACCGCTGAGCCACCAGGGAAGCCCCAGTCTCTTTGTGTTTACCCTTTGTCAACAACGCACTGGCAGTTGCCATGGGCAGCTTCTGTCCACCTCTGCAAGGACTCAATCAAGCGCTGCGACAGCTGCAGACCTTCCGCGTTCCCTGAAAGGGGCTCAGCGTGGACAGCAGGCGGGAAAGACTGCCCCGGGAAAGACTGGCAGGACAGGTCTTCAGGGGGCTGGGTATTCTCGGGAGCCCATTTCACGAGCCCGGTTATTTCATCTCCTCATATCTAGAAAAGCACTGAAAAGTCCTGCACGGTGGTAACCGCTCCCCGTGACGAGCAGAAACCTTGCGTAAAATAATACGTGTTTCATTGCATGCACTTCCCCTTCAACAAAACCACTTATACCCCGACCTTCCCCCTCTTGGCTCTTTGGAGCATCCTCTCAGCACTATCTCAAGTGCTGTCTGCTGGCCCGCAGTCCTCATTTTGCGCGAAAGAAACCTCAGCTGCCAGTTCTCACGAGTTCAGCACTTCTCGACTGACCAGATTATATTTCTAAACCACCTTTTAGAGGATTTTTACAAATAGGGGAAAAAACCCACTGTAGGATGAAGAGGTCTCCTTCTGCTTAATCATTTGCTCATATTTCTCTATGTTTACGTGGTGGTTACGTTTTTACAAGTCGTATCTCGTTGTTGTTCAGTCCCTCAGTCGTGTCTGACTCTGTGACCCCGTGGACCGCAGCACGCCAGGCGTCCCTGTCCATCACCAACTCCTGGAGCTTGCTCAAACCTATGTCCATCGAGTCGGTGATGCCATCCAACCATCTCATCCTCTGTCGTCCCCTTCTCCTCTTGCCTTCAATCTTTCCCAGGATCAGGGTCTTTTTGAATGAGACAGTTCTTCCCATCAGGTGGCTGAAGGATTGGAGTTTCAGCTTCAGCATCGGTCCTTCCAAAGAATATTCAGGACTGATTTCCTTTAGGATGGACTGGTTGGATCTCCTTGCGGTCCAAGGGACTCTCAAGCGTCTTCTTCAACACCACGGTTCAAAAGCATCAATTCTTTGGCACTCAGCTTTCTTTACAGTCCAACTCTCACATCCATACATTAGAAATAACCATAGCTTTGGCTAGACGGACCTTTGTTGGCAAAGTAATGTCTCTGCTTTTTCATGTGCTGTCTAGGTTGGTCTTAGCTTTCCTTCCAAGGAGCAAGCGTCTTTTAATTTCATGGCTGCAGCCACCATCTGCAGGGATTTTGGAGCCCAAGAGAATAAAGTCTCTCACTGTTTCCAGATGCTTTGCAGCTTCTTTACGCACGTTAAGCATTGGACTGTTTAGTGTTTGCCAGCTTGAGTCAACTGCTGGGTGCTTGCATCCTGGAGCAGGAAACGGGGTTAGCTGTGTTTTAATGAGCATTTTCCGAAACACCCTGTGGTTCAGCAGTCTCCGTGGGATTACTTGGCATCTGAACGTTGCCTTTTTGGAAACGTCTGCTTGTCACGTTTCCCCTTTTGTTTAGGGGGTGTCCGTTTTTGTTGTTGTTTGATCACCAAGCTGTGTCCCACTCATCGTGACCCTAAGGAATCACAGCACGCCAGGCTTCCCTGTCCTTCACTGTCTCCTGGAGTTTGCTCAAATTCATGTCCAGTGAGTTGGTGATGTTTAGCCTTTCTCTCTTTTTTTGATGAAATTTTATGTATTTATTAAAATGTTGGAGCTGTAAGTTGATTTCCAGAGTGGTGTTAGTTTCAGGAGTACGGCAAGGTGAACCGTTCATGAATATGCGTGTGTCCACTCTCTCTTTAGACTGTTGGCCATCTAGATCGTTTCGGAATATCCAGCGGAGTTCCCTGTGTGCACAGCAGGTCCTTTGTAGTTATCCATCTTATATGTCCTACTGTGTATATGTCAGTTTCCATCTCCCAATTCATCCCTCACGCCTTTACCCCCAAGTAACCGTTAGTTTGTTTTCTGTGTCTGCAACTCTGTTTCGGTTTTGGAAAAATGTTCATTTGTACCCTTTCTTTTTTAAGATCCCACGTGTCTGTGATATCGCATGGTGTTTGTCTTTCTCTGTCTGGCTGACCTTATGTATTATAACCATCTCTGCATCCACCTGTGTTGGTACAAATAGCATGATCGCATTCTCTTCTGTGGCTGATACTCCATGCGTGGGCAGTCACCACATCCTCTTTATCCATTCATCTGCCGGTGGATATCCACATTGTTTCCATGCATGTGGCTGTTGGGAATATTCAGTTCAGTTCAGTTCAGTCGCTCAGTCGTGTGCGACTCTCTGCAACCCCATGAATCGCAGCATGCCAGGCCTCCCTGTCCATCACCAACTCTCGGAGTTCACTCAGACTCGCGTCCATCGAGTCCGTGATGCCATCCAGCCATCTCATCCTCTGTCGTCCCCTTCTCCTCCTGCCCCCAATCCCTCCCAGCATCAGAGTCTTTTCCAATGAGTCAGCTCTTCGCATGAGGTGGCCAAAGTACTGGAGCTTCAGCTTTAGCATCATTCCTTCCAAAGAAATCCCAGAGCTGATCTCCTTTAGGATGGACTGGTTGGATCTCCTTGCAGTCCAAGGGACTCTCAAGAGTCTTCTCCAACACCACAGTTCAAAAGCATCAATTCTTCGGCGCTCAGCCTTCTTCACAGTCCAACTCTCACATCCATGCATGACCACTGGGAAGACCATAGCCTTGACTAGACAGAGCTTAGTCGGCAAAGTAATGTCTCTGCTTTTCAACATGCTGTCTAGGTTGGTCATAAGTTGTTAAATATCAGGCTTTCTGTTTGGGGTTCACCCCTGTTTGTTTATTCTGACTGCTAATCCGTGTCTTTCACATATGTTGCTGATACACTTTTCCACTGTATTTTCTGTTTCAAGAAGATACAAAGCAGTAATATTGGAGAGTCATAACCAATGATATTAGAACATAGGAGGAAAATATTCTGGAGATGGAGAAACCAAAAAATAGGTATGCTAATGTTTATCTGTATCTGTATCTGGAGACACATGCATGAACAGATATATGTACATGGAAAAGGGGCTTCTCAGGTGGCACAGTGATAAAAAAAATCCACCAGCCAATACAGGACACTTGGGTTTAATCCCTAAGTTGGGGAGATCCCCTGGAAAAGGAAATGGCTACCCACTCTATTATTCTTGCTTGGAGAATCCCATGGACAGAGGAGCCTGGTGGGCCACAGTCTATGGGGTCACATAGAGAGTCAGACTCACCTGAGCACACACGCAACCATATAGTGTACGAATTACTTCCTTAGATGCATGCGTACTTGTATGACTTGTGTGAATTCTCAAAAGGGTGTGCCCTTGATCCCTGGACGGTGGGGGGAGTCTGTAGGACTGACGTGTCTTTGTGCCCCTTTACGTCATTTAGTGACATTCTTTTTAGTCCGTCCCCTACGTACCAATGAGTTCCATTCCAGAAGCACGTCCCTACGTCCTATTTGTGAGTCCAACAGAGTTAGCCTGGGTACCCGACTAACCCAGTCGGCTGTATAGTTCTGTACTGTCTTAGCTTTATAGTACTTTTCACACAAAGAGTACACAAAAAGCAAACACAAGATAAACATTTTCAATCTTATAGTATGGTATCGTGAGAAGGACAGTCGTCCAGGGCAACAGCTGGCGCAGAGGGGCTGGCATCGACAGAATCAGGCAAGAGGAGTTAGTGACTGAGCAGGGGGAGGCGGTGGGAGACGGCAGGGCTGAAGAGCTGTCAGCAATAGTAGATGGGGGGCGAGCTGCAGTGTTACTCACGCCTGAGGCTGATGGAACGCACCTTCGCATCTTTGCGAGTTTGCAACTTGAGAGTTCGGGTGTAGAGGACTTCCCGGGTACATCACTCTGAAACCTCTATTCTGCGCCTTACCAAAAACCGTGGACTTATTTCCAAGTTCAGAGCCAGTTCCCGGAGCATGGCAGTTTTTCCCTTGGAAAAAAAAAAAAAATGATAGGTTGATACATTTGTGAAGATGAGATGCTTAGTTTTTTAAAAGTAGTTTTCTTTAATTATTGGCCGCGCTGGGTCTTCATTCCTGTGTGGAATTTTCTGCAGCTGCACAGAGCGGGGTAACTCTCCAGTTGAGGTGCTTGAGGGCTTCTCAAGGTGGTGCCTTCTGTTACTGCCGAGCACAGGCTCTGAGACACAGGTTCAGTAGTTGCGGCGGCTTAGTTACTCTGTGGCACGCGGGATCTTCCCAGACCGGGGATGGAACATGAATATCCTACATTGGCTGGTGGATTCTTTACCACCGAGCCGCCAGGGAAGCCCTTATATGGTTCTTTCCATGAGCGAATTGAGACCGTTCCATCCATCACTGCCTGCAGCTGGGTGACGTCTCACGCACACCCTCTGCACAGAGCTCTGAAGACAGTTAATGAGGCGTGGAGCAGGCATGTCCCATGATTGTACCAGGAACTCCCCTGCTTCTGACTCTCTTGCTTCCTCAGCCATCCTCTCCAGCCCTAAGTGGAGGAATATGGCAGTAATGATCTGCGCTTGTGTTGAGGGCAGAACGCAGACAGTGTGGCCCTCAGAGCGGAGCTGAAGGTTGAGCTTGGGCCACAAAGGAGGCTGAGCGCTGAAAATTTGATACTTTCAAACTGTGGTGCTGGAGAAGACTCTTGGACTGCAAGGAGATCCAGCCAGTCCATCCTAAAGGAAATCAAGCATGAATGCTCACTCGAAGGACTGATGCTAAAGCTCCAATACTTTGGCCACCTTTTGTGAAGAGCCAACTCACTGGAAAAGACCCCGATGCTGGGAAAGATTGAAGGCGGGAGGAGGAGGGGACGACAGAGGATGAGATGGCTGAATGGCACCATCAACTCAATGGACAGGAGATTGAGCAAACTCCAGGAGACGGTAAAGGACAGGGAAGCCTGGCATGTTGCAGCCGATGGGGTCACAGAGAGTCAGACACAACTGAAGAGCAATCCAAGGGTCCAAGGAGCCTAAGTTAGGCTCAGACCATTGGTGATGCAGAAACAGCTCAAGATGGGGGTGATCATACTGTCACTGCCCCCTTCTCATTGGGGTCCCCATCTGAACCCCTGACCCCCTGATAATGATCTGATATCCCCCTTTCTCGAGTCTCCTCAGGGTACCTGGTTCCAGCTCCAGTCTGCACACAGGAGAGCCCAAGCTTGCCATTGCCCACTTGCAGTGAGTGGCTTAGATTTTGGGGCTACACCCTATCCAGGGATGCCACATACTTGATGCCAGCAGTGACGTAGAATCAGATGCTTCCAGCCTCTGGAGCATCCCATGACCACAGCCCACAGAGCATCCATGGCCCACAGCCCACACAGCATCCATGGACCACAGTCTACAGAGCATCCATGGCCCACAGCCCACACAGCATCCTATGGATCACAGCCCACACAGCATCCATGGCCCACAGCCCACAGAGCATGCATGGACCACAGTCTACAGAGCATCCCGTGGATCACAGCCCACACAGCATCCATGGACCACAGCCCACAGAGCATCCAGGGACCTCAGCCTACAGAGCATCCATGGACCACAGTCTGCAGAGCATCCATGGGCCACAGTCTACAGAGCATCCATGGCCCACAGCCCACACAGCATCCTATGGATCACAGCCCACACAGCATCCATGGACCTCAGCCCACAGAGCATCCATGGACCACAGTCTACACAGCATCCCATGGGCCACAGTCTACAGTGCATCCCATGAACCACAGTCTACAGGGCATCCCATGGACCACAGTCTACAGAGCATCCATGGATCACACCCCACAGAGCATCCTGTGGACCACAGCCCACACAGCATCCCATGGACCACAGCCCACACAGCATCCATGGACCACAGCCCACAGAGCATCCAGGGACCACAGCCCACACAGCATCCCATGGACCACAGCCCACAGAGCATCCAGGGACCACAGCCCACACAGCATCCCATGGACCACAGTCTACAGAGCATCCATGGACCAGAGGGCATGATCCGTAGGCAGTGAACCCAGGGTCTGGTTAGAGGCCTTTGATAGCGTGGAGAGAGACAGATGGAGATTGTTTTGAAGATGACTCCAGGACTTCCCAGGTGGTCCAGTGGCTAAGATTCCACGCTCCCAATGCAGGGGGCCTGAGTTCAATCCCTGGTCCAGAGAATTAGATTTCACATACCTCAGCCTAATTCATGTGCCACAACGAAAGATGCCCCATGCCACAAGTAAGACCTGGTGCAGATAAATAAATAAATGAGTGTGTGTGTGCGCACACACAGGGGTGCACACACTCAGTCACTCAGTCGTGTCCGACTCTGTGTGACCCTATGGACTGGAGCCCATCAGGCTCCTCTGTCCATGGGATTGTCCAGGCAAGAATACTGGAGTGGGTTGCCATTTCTTTCTCAAGGGCCTCTTCCTGACCCAGGACAGAGCCCACGTCTCCTGCATTGGCAGGTGATTCTTTAGCACTGAGCCGTGGGGAAGACCAAATAGATAAGTATGAAAAAAAAAAAATATGACCATTCCAGAGAGCACATCATGATGTCTTGACTCGTTGACCTTGAAAGGTGAAGCAAGGAAGTCTCAGGAGTCATTTGGGGTTTCTGATGCAGGAACATCAGGCTGTGTGTTGGCGCCTGTCTGGGAAATAGGGTACCAGGCAGATGAGAAGTAAAGATGGTTTGACCCTGAGGTGTGTCCGTGGGGTATCCGCCTCCAGTGCTAGCTGGGCTGCTGAGAGCGTGTGTCCGCAACTCAGAGGAACACACAGAAAGTGCAGCTTTCAGGGATTCCAGCAGAGACGCAAGGGACTTGTCAGGGAACATGCCCATCCTGATTCAGGAGGACGGTGGGGAGGGTTGGGGTCTCCAGAAGAACCAAAATCTGGCCATCCTGTGCACCCTCCCGCTCTCTTGCCCTCCGTCTACTCTGCCCCTCGTCTTTGTAATTTCTTAATTCCGGATAACGGCATCTCGTAAGATTGTTGTGAGCGGCACTGACATAATGCGTGGGAAAGCGTTTCCAACCCTGCAAAGGGCTGTGTAATTATGTAATTATAACACATTCATCTTTCTCTGCAGCACACAGCTCCCGGCTCTGTCGGGCACAGTTTCAATCCCACCCTCTGCTCTCTTTGCTTTTTATTTTGGTTTTTTTTTTCCACGCGCATGTACCCAGCCATTGACCTAATGCCCCTTCCTGTTGTGAGCTCCAGGTGCCCGGGACCTCTTATCTAAACTATCCTTCTTGGTATTCGAGGCCACGAAAATATTGTTATTGTCTTAAAGTTGCTCAGTCACGTCTGGCTCTTGGCCACCCCATGGGTTGCAGCATGCCAGGCTTGCCAGGCTTCCCTGTTCTTCACCATCTCCTGGAGTTTGCTGAAATTCATGTCCATTGAATCGGTGATGCCATCCAACCATCTCATCCTCTGTCACCCCCTTCTCCTCCCGCTTTCAATCTTTCCCAACATCAGGGTCTTTTCCAATGAGTCTGTTCTTCGCATCAGATGGCCAAAGTATTGGAGTTTCAGCTTCAGCATCAGTCCTTCCAATGAATATTCAGGACTGATTTCCTTTAGGAGGGACTGGTTGGATCTCCTTGCAGTCCAAGGGACTCTCAGGAGTCTTCTCCAGCTCCAGCACTACAATTCAAAAGTATTAATTCGTCAGCGTTCTGCCTTCTTTATGGAAACACGGGTGACTCTCAGCATCTCGGACCTCCTTCCTTTCAGGCAGGCATGATGTGTCACGGTCCTCATGGCTGAGACTTAGGACTGTGACATCAGACGCGGGGAAGAAGAAATGCATAAAACCGTCCGTTTCATGAGCTGTCAAAACATTTGGGAATTAAAACATTACAAATGAAATCGCATTTCCTTCCTCTCTGTCATCTGCCCGAGGCCTGGAAATGTTCTGTAGGTGATCGAGGGCGGCTGTTTTTAGCCCGGCATCTATCATGTGCTTAAGTGGGATAAGTGGATGTGATTAATCCTCCACGAGATGTGTGAGCGCCGAGAATGGCTCCTTTTCAAAAAAAATTTCCCTTTTCTATGTCAGAGAACTCTCTGGATGGTCAAGATCACCTTGGGTGAATGTTGTGTGTGCATGCAAGGATATGCATATGTGTGTGTGAATGTGTGTACATGAGGGCATCAGTTCAGTTCAGTTCAGCCGCTCAGTCGTGTCCGACTCTTTGCAACCCCATGAACTGCAGCACACCGGGCCTCCCTGTCCATCACCAACTCCTGGAGTTATACGTGTGTAAATGTGAATGTGTGTGTCTGCGTGTAAATGCTTGTGTGTTTTGTGTGTGTGTGTGCATATGAATAGTGGCACGTGTGTGAAAATGCATGTGTGTGCCTGGGGGAATGTGTGTGTGTGTGAAGGTATGCGTGTGAGTGTGTGTGTGTGTGTGCATGTGAATATTTGTGTATCCATATAAGTGCGTGTGTCTGCCTGGGTGTGTGTATGTGCAGCCTTGTGAATGTGTGCATCTGGATGTGTTTGCATGCGTATAAATGCGTTTGTGTGCATGGGTGTGTGTGCATGTGAGTGTGTGTGCATCTGTGTAAATGCATGTGTGTGCCTGAAGGTATGTGTATCCGTGTGACTGTGTGTGCCTGGGTGTGTGTCTGCATATAAGTGCGTTTGTGTGCATGGGTGTGTGTGCATGTGAGTGTGTGCATCTGTGTAAATGCATGTGTGTGCCTGAAGGTATGTGTATCCGTGTGACTGTGTGTGCCTGGGTGTGTGTCTGCATATAAGTGCGTTTGTGTGCATGGGTGTGTGTGCATTGAGTATATCTGTCTGTTCATGTGTATATTTGTGCGTCCATATACATGTGTGTGCATGTGAGTGTGTGCATGTGAATACATGTGGGCGCTTGGGTGTGTGTGCATTGAGTATATCTGTCTGTTCATGTGTATATTTGTGCGTCCATATGCATGTGTGTGCATGTGTGTGTGTGCATGTGAATATATGTGTGTGCCTGGGTTATGTGTATCCATGTGAATGTGTGTGGGTGTGTGTGCCTGTGCTCATAAATGCATTTGTGTGCATGGGTGTGTGTGCTGTGAGTGTGTGTGCATGTGAATATTTGTGTGTGCATGTGAATACATGTGGGTGCTTGGGTGTGTGTGCATTGAGTATATCTGTCTGTTCATGTGTATATTTGTGCGTCCATATGCATGTGTGTGCATGTGAGTGTGTGCATGTGAATATTTGTGTGTCCATATACATGCATCTGTGTGCATGGGTGTGTGTGTGCGTGTGACTGTGTCAGCATGTGAATACTGGCATGTGCGTGGGTGTGTGTGTGTGCCCGTGAATGTCTGTGCCTGGGTATATGTGAGTGTGTATGCATGAGGGTGTAGTATGTTTGTGCTTGGGAATCACATCAACAGACAGAATCCCATGACATCTCATCCCTCCTGACTGTACCCAAGTTTCTGGCAAAGTGCCTATCCCAAGTTCATGTCCAGCACACCACAGGCACCATCGCCTAAAACAGCCATCCTTGTGTTCCATTGGACATACCAATCACAAGGACTGTTACCCAGATAAGAGGATTTTCAAGGTGTAGGGGAAGCAGAGTGGACCCCTTCCTCCCCAGACAATGCCCGCTGGACGACCCAAAGGAGGCAGCCTCTAAAGACAAGACTGGATGCCTCTCAAGAGAGCGGAGCCCTGTGGCTACATTAAAGAGGGTCTTTCTCGTGCAAGTGACTCACTCCAGGGGTGAGACAAAGTGGGGGTTCTGGGCACAGACCCCTGGGATCTCAGCCTGGAGAATGACCGACTTAGGAAGCAGGCTCACTCCGGGAGCTGATTTAACCATGTTTTTGCTGCGGAGGTGCAGCGCTCCCTGGTCATCCATCTGACCGAGAACAAGATATTTGTCACTATGACTACCCAGGAGATGTTCTTAGCCTATCTCCATCTAGAAAATGTGACTATGAGGCTGTCTCCTGGGCTCAATCTGTTTCTGGTGATGCTTCCAAAGACAGACTCTTAGAGGCACACGAGAAGGACCAGGGTAGGCCGAGTTGAGTGAATTTTCCAAAGTTTAAGTGACAAGCTCGAGAACGACCGTTACCTTGACAATAAGATAAGGGAGTTTTCTTGATTCCTAGGTGGCTCAGTGGTAAAGAATCTGCCTTCTAATATAGGAAGGAGAGGCAGGTTCAATCCCTGGGTTGGGAAGATCCCCTGGAGGAGGAAATGGCAACCCACTCCAGTATTCTTGTCTGGAGAATCCCCTGGACGGAGGAGCCTGGTGGGCTACAGTCCACAGGGTCGCAAAGAATTGGACATGACTTCTAATCCAGTGATCACGCCCAGGCACGAGCCCTAAGCCCAGAAGCTCAGCGTGTGTTACATTCCAACCTTCTGCCTTCCACCCAGCGTCCACTTTTCTCCCGTCTCTCTAATTCCTTTCAAGCTCCTTTTCAGACTTTCCAGTTCTCATACCGTATCTCCTCCCCTGCTTGGAAAGCAAGGACCTCTCTGCTGTCCGAACATTTCCTCTAAAATTGCTAGAGAGCACGCGTTCAACCCTGAGGCTGAACCGCCATCTGCTTTGACCCAGTGAGTTGGCATTCTGGTTTCATAGAGGCTGCACTGCATGGCAGGAATCAACCCAACCTTGTAAATCAACTCTGCATGCGTGCTAAGTTGCTTCAAGCGGGTCCGACTCCTTGCGACCCCACGGACTGTAACCTCCCAGGCTCCTCTGTCCGTGGGATTCTCCAGGCAAGGATATGGGAGTGGGTGCAGCCCACTGGAGTGGGTAGCCGTGCCCTTCTGCAGAGGATCTTCCCAACCCAGGGATCGAACCTGTACCTCTTACAGTCTCCCGTGTCTCTTAGAGTCTCCTGCATTGACAGGCAGGTTCTTTACCGCTAGTACCAGCCGGGAAGCCTCATAAATCAACTATACTTCAATAAAATGAATTTTTAAAAAAAGAACTGGAGTCTTGAGTATTTAAACTCAGGGTTTGTGCCCAGAACCCACACTTTGTCTACTTTGTCTCGCTCCTGCAGTGAGTCACATCCATGAGAAAGACCTTTTTTATTGCAGCCACAGAGCTCCGCTCTCTTGAGATGTATCCAGCCTTCTCTTTAGAGTCTGCTTCCTTTGGTTGTCCAGAGCAATGGGGGTGTAACATGCACAGTTAACATGTAGCACATACAGGCTCTTTGCACGTGTGTGTGGGAATGCATGAGAACAACGTGGAAACGCAACCCACAAGGGTGCACCATTGCGAGGTCACAGAGTGCCAGCTCCCCCAGCCTTGGCCAGCCAGGCTTGAGTTGATAAGTCGATGGGTCCCCGGTAAGGGGCCCTGTGTCTCCCTCTCGATGTCTGTGGGCTCCCGAGACCCCGTGTCCCTGCTCTGACAGTTAGCATCTTTCTCTGTGTTTCTTCTCCCCGCAGACCCCAGATGAGGGAGCCTGGACCTCCGTCTATGCCGCAGTCACCCCAGCCCTGGAAGGTCTCGGTGGCCGCTATCTCTACAATGAGAGGGAGACCCGGTCTCTAGAGGCCACGTACGACCCAGAGCTTCAGCGGCAGCTCTGGGCCAGAAGCTGCCAGTTGACAGGCATCACCGACGTGACCCGGGAGACCTTTGGCGAGTAGCGGGCTGCCGGTAAGACTGTGGTCCGACCCAGGGAACATCACGGTTGGCGCCACACTTGCAGGTCTGTTTGTGCGGGACCACAACTCTCCATCACCTTCATCCCCCGGACCCTCCTGGTCCTGTATCCCCCCAGGGTCTCCCGTCGTGACCCAGGAGACCTTCGGTGGGTAGCGGCCCGCCAGGAAGACCGTGGTCCAATGGGGAACAGCACGGTCTGTGCCACACTCACAGGTGTGTTTCTGCTGGACCATACCTCTCTATCACCCTCATCCCCCTGGTGCTCCGGGTCCTGTATCCCCCCAGGGTCTCCCATCAAGACCAGGGTGGGAACTCACAGAAAAGAGGAATGCTGAGTGGACCCCTGAGCTGGTGTGGTTCTCAGCCATGAATCCTGTGATCCCCGCTAAGTGTCCAGTTGTACTGGGTGCTCTGAGTCATTAAATCTTGCAAGCCTCATGGACGGTGTCCCTTTCCTAAGCACAGAGGCGCTGTGGAACCCTGGGGTAGACATGTTTCGGGCGAAACAGGCACTTTCAAGGGAAGTCCGGTAGCTACGAGGATGTCCTGCGTTCCCGTCTGTCTCACTCCTGAACCGTGCCAGAGATGCGTCTCTGATTCCTGGCTCCCAGAAAGGGAGACGCTGTGAGCCTTCCCTCTTTACTGTCTTGCTCAAGGGTCACGTGACCCCGCATTGTCTTCAGGAGGACTGGCTCCTAGGGGCTAACCTGTGGCCCCCAGGGCTCCCACCAGGGGTCTCACCCCCCCACTCATGGAAGGACGGTCTCCTGAGAGGTAGGTAATTCTGTAGGACACGTGACAACACGGGAGCCCGGAACACCAGTCCCCATGGGGCTCTCTAGGACGCAGATATGGACAGGATGTGGGCGTCTGGACCACCTCCACCACCTTTTAGGGTCTCGGTCGTAGAACGGCAGCTTTGCAGTCCACTCACCCTTCAGTGGGCACACGAAACCTCTCTCCTGCTCTCTGCCCTTCCGTTCATCATCTGTTAATATGGGCATGTCCCTCTCCTGGAGGATGGGTTATACCACAGGACGTGGGTTATCCTTCAAGCCAGAATGTGCTTGTCATTTTTCAGTTGCTCAGTCGTGTCCGACTCTTTGCGATCCACTGGACTGTAGCCCCCCAGGCTCCTCTGTCCATGGGGAGTCTCCAGGCAACAATGCTAGAGTGGGTTGCCATCTCCTTCTCCAGGGGGTCTCCCCGGCACAGAGATTTAACCCAGTCTCTCGTCTCTTGCATTGCCAGGCAGATTCTTTACCACTTTGCCGCCTGGGAATGCGTAGATGTGTTCGTATTTGGGACAAGAATCATTGCCAATAATAATGAAGCTCTTCAGATAAGATGTTGCTCTTGCTCACCAGTGTGCGCGTGAGGTTGCTTATCAGAGACAGGTAGAGGGAGATTTGATTATGGAAGGGGAGGGGGTCATGGGACTGTGGAGGCAGAGACGGGAGGGAGGCAGACGCCAGCCCAGGGACGGCCGCTTGGAGCCCCCAGAAGCTGGAAGAGGTGGGAAGGACCCTCCCCTGGAGACTCTGGAGGGAGCTCAGCCCTGGGACCCCTTGACCTCAGACATCTGGTCTCCAGGACTGGGGGACGATGGATGGTTGATTGTCAGGACTGGGAGAGGATGGATTCCCATGGTTTTAAGCCAATCAATGAGAAGGCTGTGTTAGCCTGAAAACATTCCTGAAGGATACTGGGTTCTGATGGGTGGAGCCTAGAAGTGGGACCTTCTGTGAATATAGGCTCTTTGCAGACGTGGTGAAGTGAAGGGTCTGAGATGAGGTCCTCCTGGATGGGGGTGGCCCTAAACCCAATGATAGGGTCCTTATAAGACTCAGAAGAGGAGAGACATGGACGCAGAGGAGAAGACACGTGGAGATGGAGGCAGAGACGGGAGGGAAGCAGCCACCAGCCCAGGGACGGATGCCTGGAGCCCCCAGAAGCTGGAAGATATGGGAAGGACCCTCCCCTGGAGCCTCTGCAGGGAGCTCAGCCCTGCATCTGCAGAAATGAGAGACAATGGACTTCCCTGCTGGTCCAATGGTTCAGACTCCAGGCTTCCAGTGCCAGGGATGTGGGTTTGATACCTGGTCAGGGAACTAAGATCCCACGTGCTGTGTGGTCCAGCAAAAAAAAAAAAATTTTTTTTAATGTGGAAACAAAAAAGGACATTATAAAAGAAGCTGAGGATAAATTCCAGTTTTTTAAAAAACACCGGAAGGCTTCCATGGTGGCTCAGAAGCTGTCTGCCATTGTAGGAGACCGGGGTTCAATCCCTGAATCAGGAAGATTCCCTGGAGAAGGGAATGGCAACCCACTCCAGTCTTCTTGCCTGGAGAATCCCCATGAACAGAGGAGCCTGCTGGGCTGCAATGGGGTTGCAAAGAGTCAGACACAGCAACTAAAATGACCAACAAAACACCAACACCATGATCGTGATTTGATACAAGAAACTTACACACTTGTTGACTTGTATGAACATCTCATACAGGGTGGTGGACTCCTGCCTGGACCCCTGCCCACCAGTCAGGTCAAGGAAGGCTCGATCCTGTCTCTGAGAACGGCTTTTGGGTTCTCAGAGTCTAGCGTGGAGAGTTCAGACACGTGGGATGCTAGCGAAATGACTGTATGTGTTTCCTGCCAGACCGCACCCTGGATTTCAAGACCAGTGACCACTGGTTAGCTATCCACATTCCCTCGACAAATGAAACCCTATGGAGGCCCCAAACCTGACATCGGGCTTCCAGCACACTAGGCATTGGGGTTGCAACCAGCATCTCTTCCAGAGTTGGGTTTATCCTTCACAAGTATAAGATGGATGGAGCGTGCTTCCGGAATGGAGTGTTTATTTTTTTAAAACGTTTTTTAAAACTATACTTAATTTGCAATATGGTGTTAGTTTTCAGGTGTACAGCAAAGTAGTTCAGTTATGAATACCTTGGGTGGGCCAGAACATCTGTGTGAGGTTCCATAAGATGTTATGGTTGGATGGCATCACCGACTGGTTGGATGGCATCACTGACTTGATGGATGTGAGTTTGAGCAGGCTCCCGGAGTTGGTGATGGACAGGGAAGCCTGGCACGCTGCAGTCCATGGGGTTCGCAGAGTCGGACACGACAGAGTGACTGGACTGAACTGAAGATGTTGTGAAAAACCCAAGGGAACTTTTTGCCCAACCCTATATATACACACATATTCTTTTTCAGATTCTTTCCCATTATTGGTTATTATGAGATATTGAATAGAACTCCCTGAGTGGTACGGATACAGTAGTCTGCGTGTGTTAATTCCAAATTCCTAATATATTCCTTCCCCACCTTCTCCTCTTTGGCAACCACAAGTCTGATCTCTATGTCTGTGAGAGTCTACTTCTGTTTCGTAAATAAATTCATTTGCGTCTTTTTTTTTTTTTTTAAGATTTCACATGTAAGTGAGTGTCATACGGTACTTGCCTTTCTGGGTCTGACTTCACTTAGTGTGATAATCTCTAGGTTCTTCCATGTTGCTGTAAATGTCATTATTTTATTCCTTTTCATGGCTGAGCGCTATTTCAGTGTGTGTGTGTGTGTGTGTGTGTGTGTGTGTGTGTGTGTGCGTGCGTACCACGTCTTTCTGACCCATTCACCTGAAGATGGACGCTTAGGTTGCTGCCATGTTTCGGCTGTTGTAAATGGTGCTGGTGTGATCAGTGGGGTCCGTGTGTCTATTCAAGTTAGAGTTTTCCCCTTTTCTGGATATACAACCTGATGTGGAATTGCTAGATCGTACGGCAACTCTTCTGTTTAATTTTTTTTTTTGCAAAACCTCCATCCTGTTCTCCGTAGCGTATGCACGATTCACGTTCTCACCAACAGTGAAGGAGGGTTCATTTTTCTGGGACAAAGTGTTTATTCAACAGTCACTTAATAAAGCCATGAAGGAACACCACAGCTCTCGCTTGGGAATACTCAAGACGACCAAGAAGGGATTCTCTCTCAGTCTCCTGCCTCTGGGGCAGGGCGCGTTTCTCGGCGAAGGTGTTCAACTTGAAACAAATCTGCTTCTAAGCAAAGATGCCGGAGCTGTGTCTTGCTGTTCAATACCTGGCTCTTCAGTGTGGATGGGGCTGCAGGGACGCTGCCCAAACTTTATTTCTGGTGATGGGTCTTCTGGGCACACGGTGTTGGTTGTGTGGCAATGCCATTTGCCTGGTCGCACTGGACAGGAGGAAGCTCCCACAGGGTCCCTGGCACAGCTTTGAGTCACAGGACACAGCTGTCATGACAGTGTCCCCAGAAACTCACAACGTCCTCATCACACACACGGCCCCTGGTATGGGAGCACCACCACGAACGGTACCCTCCCGGGAGCTGTGCGATTTCATTCCCCTCTCTGCTTGTCGCCATCTGCCTTGAGGATGGCGTGCCCATGGGGGCTTTGCTTCCACCTCTCCTCGGTAGCTCTGCTTCTCTGTAGAAGCAAAAGACAGGAAAAGATTCTAGAGATTTGTGCTCTAAGGTATAGGGCAAGAGCCTTTCACGGACATCATTTACTCATCGGCTCATCTCGGTTTATTCATTCAGCTCTCTGTTCTAAAAGAGTATCAGGTGCCTGGATGTTATGGTTTAGGTAGACAGATGGATAGGTAGGTAGATAGATGTATATTAGGCATGATGTTCAGACAGATGGATAGGTAGATAGATGCTGGCTAGATGATATTTAGGTAGACATATAGAATCATAGATGGAAAGAGATGGATAGAAAGATAGATATATGATACAGATAGGCTGACTGATACACCAATTGATTGATAGATATTCAGGATAGATGGATATGCTGGATGGATGGATAGATACGATAGATATGCAGGGCTTATGATGGAGATGATGGATGGATGGATGGATGGATAGATAAGATGGTTGGGTAGATAGATAGATAGATGGAATGGATGGATAGGTATTCCGGATTGATGACAGGTGTAATGGACGGATGGATATGATGGTTGGACAGACAGAGAGATATGATAGATATTCAGGATTGCTAGACATGATGGGTAGATGGATGACTAGATACATGTGATGGTTGGATAGATATCTGGATAGAATGGATGGATAAATAGATGTTAGGATTATAGGTGTGATGGATGGATGGGTAGATATGATGGTCGGGTAGACAGATACGATGATATTCAGGACTGACGATAGACATGGATGGATGGATAGATGGATGGACAGACAGGATGGATGGATAGATATTCAGGATTGATGATAGAGAGCTGTGATGGACGGATGGATAGATATGATGGATTGACAGAGAGATATGCTGGATGGCTGGGTAGGTAGATTTGATGAATGGATAGACAGATATATAGAATGGATGGATAGATATTCAGGATTGATAGGTGTGATGGATGGATGGATGGATGGACAGATATGATGGTTGCATAGACAGATAGATATGATAGATATTCAAGATTGATGATAGACATGATGGATGGATGGATGGACAGACAGATAGGATGGATGGATAGACAGATATTCAGGGTTGATGATAGGTGTGATGGATGGACCGATGGATGGACAGATATGATGGTTGCATAGACAGACAGATATGATAGATATTCAAGATTGATGATAGACATGATGGATGGATGGATGGACGGATGGACAGACAGACAGAGAGACAGGATGGATAGACAGATATTCAGGGTTGATGATAGATGTTATGGTTGGGTGGATGGGTGATACAGATGATGGATGGGTGGGTGGATGGGTAGATATGATGGATTGATAGATAGATATTGATGAGTGATGATATTCAGATAGATGGCATTCCAGAAGAGCCAACTTTTTACGTAAATGACCAGTTAATAAGTGTCTTCCTATGGCAGGGCTATATATTTTCTCTTACAACCCTTCAGCTCTTCCATACCACACACAGGGAGCTACAGACACAATGCTAACGTGTGCGGCTGTGTTCTAATAAAACTTTATCTACAGAAAAGGGGGGACGGTCAGACTTATCCAAGGTCCGTAGTATGTGGACACCAGGTGTCGTCCCCCTGTGCACCATGGGGAGAATTGTAAATCCACCAAGTGGGTGGGAAACTGCCCCCTAAAGACTCAGTGTCTGACCTTGTTTCAAGGTCCTGGTGGCCCTTGGGTGGGACCCTGAGGTGTGTCTAACCCCAGAGACAGTGTTTTCATTACAGATGAACGGGGTGCAACAGATTCGGTGTTGCAGGACCAGGAGGCGTTAGTGTAAACAAGCGGGAGATGAGGACGTGTGCATTTGAGGTCCTCGCTGTCTCGCCCGTGTGCAGCTGTGGTTGGCAGAGATGAGACATCAGCTCACAGGACTATCCACATGGTGGCCTGGAAGGAACAAGCCAGAGAGTTCTCTAGGTGCCCTGACTCTGCAGGACGTCTACTTGCGTAAGAGACATCCTGACACCCTTCTCAGGAGAGCCGTGGCATGACAAGGAGTCTCCCGGGGACCGGGGACCAGCACCAGGAAGAGAGCAGGCAGAGGTCTCAGAGACCGTGGAAGCCAAGGGTCAGAGGTTCCCGACCTCCTTCATCCCTGCTGGAGAAGTGACAATCACCGTGTGAACCCACAAGACGATTGGTGGGTCCCAGTGACTCATCGCTTGGATCTCTGTGTGATGGGGGCCCGTGGTCCCAGTGGACGACCCTGCTGATTCACCCAGCTCATTCTTGTGCCGTCTACACGAGGGTCCTGGGGCAGCTGTATCTAAGGACCCCAAACGGGTGGCTGAAATCAACAGACATCAATCCTCCCCCAGCCCTGGAGATGGTCCTCAAATTGTCATGGTGTCCCAAGGCTAAGCTCTGTCCAGAGTCTCCAGGGAAGGGTCCTCCCTGCCTCTTCCAGCTTCCAGGGGCTCCAGGCGTCCGTCCCTGGGCTGGTGGCCGCCTCCTTCCCATCTATGCCTCTGTCTCCACGTGGCTTCTCCGCTGCGTCCGTGTCTCTCCTCTTCCATGTCTTACAAGGACCCTGTGCCTGGGTTTAAGGCCACCCCTATCCAGGAGGAACCTCATCTCAGACTCTTCACTTCTATCTGGATAGTCAAGAATGACCTCTTCAGCTCAAGATCCCTCATTAGTTACATCTGCCAAGACCCCCTTTTGCCAACAGTCATATCCACCAATATTAGGGATTAAGATGTGCTCATAATTTTTCGTAGACAGTATTTCATCCACTACACCCTACATGAACCAGAAGGCTTGAAAGCTCAGAAAACATTTGTTCCTTCTCTGATGACCTGGAAAACCATGGAGATCACAGCTTCTTGTATACATACTCAGAGTTGATTTCCTGGTTGACTGACCCATGTAGCTACACAGGACCCTGGGTTCATAAGAACGTCTATTGCCTTAATGCCCTGTGACCACCCTCTTGAAGTTCTTAATGACGTGAAAACAAGGAATCCCCAGTTTCATTTTGCACTGGAACTGCAAATGCTATAGCCTTCCTTGCTCACATTCCTTCCAACCTCAAGAAAGACAAGCAAGTCTACAGCCAATAAGGACACCCCCACCCCCAGCACGTCCTCTCCACCATCAAACCATCCATGTGCTCAAGCCTGTCCTGGGTGGTGAAGACCATCCCCAAGGTCCAGCCCTGAATACTCATCGGAAGGACTGAAGCTGAAGCTCCAATACTTTGGCCACCTGATGTGAAGAGCCAACTCATTGGAAAAGATCCTGATGCTGGGAAAGATTGAGGGCAGGAGGAGAAGAGGGTGACAGAGGATGAGAGGGTTGGATGGCATCGCCGATTCAGTGGACATGAACTTGGGCAAGCTCCAGGAGATAGTGAGGGATAGGGAAGCCTGGCGTGTCGCAGTCCATGGAGTCACAAGTAGTTGGACACAACTTGGTAACTGTATGATGATAAGGTCTGGTAAAGCTGGTGGGTTTTGGCTGCACACTAAGGGAGCCTCTGAAAACAATTAATGCTCAGCCTCACCTTCAACAGAATTCCCAAACTCATCCCTTGGGGCATCAGCATTTATTAGACCTCCTCTAGCCATCGTCTTGCTCAGACAAGTTTGAGACCCACTGAGATGCAGCTTTCAGCCCTGAATGCTGGCACCTCCCAGAACTGCTCAGATATTCTGCCAAGTCCTATAGACATGACTGTCCTGTTTGAGAACTAGGATTACTTCCTGTGTTGAAACCAAGATGGAGGCGTGCCTCATCTAATATTTCCGAACAGCCGGAATGATGTTCTAAGAAGTAGAATCTTGACTCACAGGAAGACCTCAGGCTTTGAGGTTTGTGTGTCCCCAGAGGTTGATTGCAGGGCTTGAGGTCATCGTCCGCAAGCGCCAGCTACTCTCCCCGTCATCACAAAGGTGGTTCCTAAGTACGGGCTCAGGGTGGGGAACTTGGCCAAGCCGCCATCCTTTGTCACTGAGGAAACAAGCTTGCTGAGTTCTTGTTCTTGCTGAGCCTCTCGAGAATCCCTGGGACATTCCATAATCCTTGAGCAAAGAGAGGCTCCAATGTCAAGTGGAACCATGTAGGACCCTGGCCTCAGATGGCCCCGTCTCATCTTATGACTGCCCTTACGTCATTCATCCACTAGGCGGGCATGCATGCTCAGTTGCTCAGTCATGTCTGACTCTTTGCAACCCCGTGGACTGTAGCCCTCCAGGCTCCTCTGTCCATGGGATTCTCCAGGCAAGAATACTGGGGTGTGGATAGCCAGTCCCTTCTCCAGGGGATCTTCCTGACCCTAGGAAATCTAACCCATGTCTCCTGCATTGGCAGGCAGATTCTTTACCCCCTGAGCCACCCAGGAAGCCCTTGTTCACCAGGGGAGAGAGAGAACTCGGTTCTGGAGAACTTACCATGTTCCCTCCACAGCTGACTGTGGAACATTCCTCAGAGCTCGGAGACACTGTCCGGCACCTGGAGAGGTCCTGTGCACCCCTGGGTGAGTACGGCTGAATCTGAGGCATCATGAGCACTGGGATTCTGGGTTAGAGCCTGGCGCTGATGTCCAGGGAACCTGGGAGTGGGCGGTGTGGACACGCACAGGGATGGAGGACCTTTCGTCCCTGGGCAAACTGTGATTTGGTAGGTGGACCCGCAGCGTGTGTGTTTGTCAGGAAGGCTGCTTGTTCATCCCTTCCATGTAGCATCAGTGAGTTCTGTTCACCAATGGGGATGACCGCCTCATCCATCCATCCTTCATCCATCCTTCCTTTCACCCATTCACCCATCCATGCTTTCATCAACCCATCCATCCACCCATCCATCCATCCATCCATCCATCCACGTATCCATTCACCCATCCATCCATCCATCCATCCATCCACGTATCCATTCACCCATCCATCTACTCATCCGTCCATCTATATGTCCGTTCATCCATCCAACATTTCATCTATCCATCCTTCATCCATCCATCTATCTATCCACCCATCTGTCCATCTACCCATCCATCCATCTATGTATCCATTCATCCATCCATCCACCCAGCCATCCATCCATCCATCATCTGTCTCTCCACCCATCCACCCATCCATCCATCTATGTATCCATTCATCCATCCATCCACCTATCCATCATCTATCTCTCCATCCATCCACCCACCCACCCACCCATCCATCCATCCATCATCTACCCCTCCATCAAACCACCCACCCATCCATCAGTCCATCTATCCATCCACCCACCCACCTATCCATCCATCCTCCCATCTATCCATCTATCTATACATCCATGCATCTATATATCCATTCATCTATCCATCCATCCATCCATCATCTATCCCTCCATCAAACCACCCACCCATCCATCCATCCTTCCTTTCACCCATCCATCTACTCATCCATCCATCCACCCATCCATCCATCTATGTGTCCATTCATCCATCCAACATTTCATCTATCCATCCTTCATCCACTCATCTGTCTATCCACCCATCTGTCCATCTACCCATCCATCTACCTATATATCCATTCATCCATCTATCCATCCACACATCCATCCATCATCTATCTCCATCCATCCACCCATCCATCTATCTGTGTGTCCATTCATCCATCGAACCTTTCATCTATCCATCCTTCATCAATCCATCCATCCATCTGTTTATCCATCCATCCATCCATCTACCCATCCATCCATCTATGTATCCATTCATCCATCCATCCACCCCCCAATCCATCCATCCATCCATGCATAAATCAACCACTGATCTATCCATCCAACCACTCACACATCCATCCATCCATCCTTCCAGCAACCGTGTGTAGAGTAGGGCTACCCAGCCAGGCTCTGAGCAAACACTGGATGGAGCTCACTGTTGAGTGCCACAGAGCTCTTGTCCTACAGGAGCTAGCCATCTAGGGTGGGATGAGTAATAGCCCCAAGATATAAATTCCTAATGCCTAGAAACTGGGGATATACTGGATGTGATAAGAGGCACTTTTCATGGGACTGAGCTCTGCAAAAGCAGGTCTGTGTCAAATGCGACCCAGTTGAAGCTTCCTCTGTCTTGATACCAACTGAATTTTGAGGGTGTCTATTTCATAAACACCTCTCACCCTGGCTTTTAGGAAATACAACAATAGCAGGTGAACCAGACTCCCTCCGAGGCTGGAGGGTTTGGGAGGCTGATTGGGGAAGCTTCTCAGAAGACCCACGGGGTGGGTCAGGGAGGTAGCACCATGCCTGTTTCCCAAGTGGCCTGGTCCTCAGGATGGATCAGGTCTCACAATGGGCGCCGTCATTAAGCTTTTTGGTGTCTGTCCTGCTGACTCTTCTTCCATCAACTGATGCTGCTAACACGTGCCCTGTCTATACCCGGGTTTGCTGAGTGGACAGCGAGACCTATGCATTCTGTCTGAGGGACGCTTAGGGGCAAATCCATGCCAGGCGTGGTTTTCCATCCAGGCTCCGTAGTCACTAAATGTGTCATTTAAGAAATGAGTTGAAGTTGTGTGTGTGGTGTTGTCTGGGTCCCGCTATCCTAGGGGTTTGTTTAACAAAGGCCACAGAAGCACAAACACTATCCCAGACATAGCGATGTCCTGGGTGTCTGCATGTGTGGTAGGGGAGTGTGCATGTGTAGTAAGACGCTTGAGAACTCCCCAGTCTCTGAGGCTCTCTTCAATGAAGCAAACCATGGCACAGGACTATAACTCGCCTTAGCAACCTTTGTTTGTAGGTCTTCCCTGATAGCTCAGTTGGTAAAGAATCCGCCTGCAATGCAGGAGACCCTGGTTTGAATCCTGGGTCGGGAAGATCCCCTGGAGAAGGGATAGGCTACCCCACTCCAGTATTCTTAGGCTTCCCTGGTGGCTGAGCTGGTAAAGAATCCGCCTGCGATGCAGGGGTTCGATCCCTGGGTTGGGAAGATGCCCTGGAGAAGGGAAAGGCTACCCACTCCAGTATTCTGGCCTGGAGAGTTCCATGGACTGTATAGTCCGTGAGGTCGCAAAGAGTCAGACACGACTGAGCGACTTTCACTTTCAACAAAGCATTTTCTGAGGTTCACTAACTTCTAGCACTCTTTGCTTTTGTTACTAACTTACAAATTCTGGTGATATCAACTGCATCGATTTCTTCCCTTTTTTCTTTATAATTCTCAGCCTTCCTCTTAGGAGGTCGTGTCGAACTTCCTGTGTTTGACGCCTGCCGTTAATTTTTGACTTTTCTTATTTCGGGTCAGTGTCCTCATTTCTGACACTCGGGTTGCATGTCATAGACACATTCTTATTTGCGTGGTTCCTCTTTACCCTCATGGGTGACTGAAAAGGGTTTTTAAAAATCCCCAAGTGCATAGAATCACAAATAATCATTTCACTGTCGTGAGTTCAGGAATGCATTTACCCAGAATAGGCTTAAATTGTCCTTCAAGGACCCTCGGGACTTCTGGTCTATTCTGCTGCCAGATGTATAGATGCGTTGAGAATTTTTCATTCAAGGATATCCTGAGGGGAAGAAACAAAATGGTCACTTGTGGGCTTCCACAGTGGCTCAGTGGTGAAAATGAGCTGCAGTGTGGGAGACCTGAGCTCAATCCCTGGGTCAGGAAGATCCCCTGGAGGAGGGCATGGCAACCCACTCCAGTCCTCTTGCCTGGAGAATCCCATGGACAGAGGAGCCTGGTGGGCTGCAGTCCATGGGGTCGCAAGAGTCGAGCACGACAGAGTGACTAAGCACGCAAGGTGTCCTTGGCAAAGGCAAGCCGGCTTTAATGCTCCCTTGTAGCGGAAACGCTGCTTCCTTTCAAAACGCCATCTCTGAAGGGGAGGAAGGAGCAAAAATAGGAAGACTTCCAACAACCTTCATTATAGAAAGAAACAGACCCCCCGTTGCTCGGTCGCTTCGGTTATGTCTCTCTGCGACCTCGTGGACTGTAGCCCGCCAGGCTCCTCTGTCCGTGGGATTCTCCAGGCAAGAATACTGGAGTGGGTTGCTATTTCCTCCTCTAGGGGATCTTCCTGACCCAGGGATCGAACCCTCTTCTCCTGCATTGACAGGCAGGTTGTTTAACATGCTGAGCCACCTGGGAAGGCCAGACCCCGTCGGGTTCTATAATTTCCCGCCAGTCTTTGAAATTCTTTCCGTGCAGGTTTTTTACAAGTACCAAAGCAGGATGAAATGCAGCCATCTATTTCCGAGACGGTGAAGGACCTCAGAGGCAGTGCGTGAGTGATGGTGTGCTGGCCGCAGGGCTGGAGAGAGTAATGAAACTGTCCGTGGTGATTCAGAGAACGCCAGAAGCTGTCAGAAGCATGGGATTTGCTTTCAGGACCTGCCTGGGGTGTTGGGGAAAATGGCAAGTGGTCACGTTAGAGACGCAAAATTATCTCTCGAGGAAAATGACCAGAAGCATCACCAGGCGGTGCAGGTGGCAACTCTCCACTTGGAAAGTGGTGGCCAGAGCCCCAGTGGCTCACACCAGCGAATGGACATGTCTGAGAGGTTCGCGCATCTGCAGAGGGACGTCCGGACACGGCCAGGAAACAGGACCAAGTGGCCAGAAGCCTGCACTGTGGATTTCTCACAATTTGATTCCTGAATATAAAAAAGTCATTGTTAGTCGCTCAGTCACGTCCGACTCTGTGACCCCACGGACTGCAGCACGCCAGGCTCCTCTGTCCATGGGCTGCCCCAGGCAAGAATGCTGGAGTGGGTTGCCATTTCCTCCTCCAGGGGCTCTTCCAGACTCAGGGATCGAACCCGCACCTCCTGCATTGCAGAAAGATTTTTTTACCAAAGTTAGTTTTGTGTTAGTCACTCAGTTGCGTTCGACTCTTTGCAACGCCATGGACTGCAGCCCACCAGGCTCCTCTGTCCGTGGGATTCTCCAGGCAAGAATACTGGAGTGGGTTGTCATGCCCTTCTCCAGGGGATCTTCCCCACCCGGGAATCAAACCCTAGTCTCTTATGTCTCCTGCGCTGACAGGCGGGATTTTTTTTCCACTGGCACCACCTGGGAAGCCCAGATGGATAAATAGACATTTCAGATATATAGATGATAGAGATAGAAAGACAAGGAAATAGACAGATACTGACAGATACATAGATAAGGACAACGGAAAATAATAGATGATAAATAGGCAACTCATAGATGATAGATATATACTCAGTGAGTGATAGATACATCATCGAAAGAAAGCAATATAAAAAAAGTGAAGGTGTTAGTTGTTCAGTCGGGTCTGACTCTTTGCAACCCTGTGGACCCCAGCCCACCAGGCTCCTCCGTCCCTGGGATTCTCCAGGCAAGAACACCAGAGTGGGTTTCCATTTCCTTCTCCAATGCATGAAAGTGAAAAGTGAAAAGTGAAGTCGCTCAGTCATGTCTGACCCCCTGCGACCCCATGGACTGTAGCCCACCAGGCTCCTCCGTCCATGGGATTCTCCAGGCAAGAACACTGGACTGGGTTGCCATTTCCGTCTCCAGGGGATCTTCCCGACCCAGGAATGGAACCCGCATCTCCTGGGCTTCCCAGGTGGCGCTGGTAGGAGGAAGGATAAAAACAGAAAATAAAGATACGTGCTAGATGATGGATACATAAGAGACCAGTGATGGATACGTAGACACACAGGCTGCGCCTCTTAAGCTAAATCAAGGTTTCTCAGCCTCAGCCCTACTGATGCCTGGGGCTGGACTCTCTGCTGTGGGGCATCCTGGGCACCGAGGGGATGGGGCAGCGTCCCTGGCCACCCCCCACCACACGCCAGGAGCCCCACCACTGTGATAACACCCCAGATGCTGGGTATCTGTGTCCCAATGTCCCCAGACATTGCCAGCGTCCCCTGGAGATCAGGGTCCTTTGCAGACCCCAAGGTCCCGCTCCAAAGACTAAGCCATTCGAAGTTGCGTGCAACTAGCTTTTAGAACAGCAGAGCTGGGATGCACATTAAAATTCCAAGTGAGTTATCCGTGTGTTCCAGACCAGATTTTAAAAAAATAAATAAATGGCAGAGCCGCTGAGATCCACCCCAGCCCTTGAGCTCTGTTGCTTACTTCTAAGGCAGAGGTGTCCCTGGCGGCCCTTTCTCAGAGCACTCAAGGGTCTGGGAGGGAGGAGAAGCTGGTGGATGTGCGTCTCAGAACATCCGTTCCCCCCCACACCTGCCTGCCCGCCCGCCCGGTGCGGGGCCCCTCCCCGAGACGCAGCCTCAGCCGCTGGATGGACCCAGCCCGACGGCGTGGACAGAGACTGGGGATGTTAAGAGGATCCAGGCAAGGGGCCCTGCCAGCGCCAAGAGGCACTGACACCCTTGCCCTGTCTGGGATCGCGGTGCCGTGGTGCCATTTCCAGCTTCGCTCTGGACCTCTGTGGTCACGAGGGGAGGAGGAAAAGGGAAGGAGACAGAGAGAAGCAGAGAGAGACAGAGAGAAACAGAGAGAGAAAAACAGAAAGAGATAGAAGCAGACAGAGAGAGACAAACAGTCGTTTCAGTTCAGTTCAGTTGCTCGGTCGTGTCCGACTCTTTGCAACCCCATGGCCTGCAGCGTGCCAGGCTTCCCTGTCCATCGCCATCTCCCGGAGTTTCCCCAAACGCATGTCCATCGAGTCGGTGATGCCATCCAACCATCTCATCCTCTGTTGTCCCCTTCTCCTCCTGCCCTCAGTCTTTCCCAGCATCTGGGTGTTTTACAATGAGTCAGTTCTTCGAATCTGGTAGCCAGAGTATTGGAGTTTCAGCTTCACCATCAGTCCTTCCAATGAACACCTAAGACTGATCTCCTTTAGGATGGACTGGTTGGATCTCCTTGCAGTCCAAAGGACTCTCAAGAGCCTTCTCCAACACCACAGTTCAAAAGCATCCATTCTTCGGCGCTCAGCTTTCTTTACAGTCCAACTCTCACATCCGTACGTGACTCCTGGGAAAACCGTAGCCTTGACTAGAAGGACCTTTGTTGAGAGAAGCAGAGAGAGAGGTAAAGACGGATGTGGAACGAGACAGAAGCGGAGGGAGATGGGTTTCTCTGCAAGGCACCCCATGTAGGTCCAACTACACAGACAAGCATTTCATGGTCAGAGACCTGAACTCCCTGAAGAGTTCATTTCAGGCTCATTTCAAGGTCCCTGAAGACCTTCTGGGAATTGCCTTTTTTTTAAAGACAGAGTGAGGCAGAGGGTGCCAGGGTGTGTGATCACCTGCTGGACCATCTTCTGATTGGCTGGTGGTGATGTCATTGGGAGCCAGCATCACCCACCTTCTGCTTCCAGCCATCTGGGGGTCCCCGTGCTGGTGGGCGGGGCACACCGTTAACTTCTTCCACCTCCTGGGGGCTTCAGTGTCTGCAATACAGCTCAGAGGACAGGGCTCAGAATATTACCTCCAGCCCTTGAGGAGGAACGGGAGGCCCTTGGCTTTGCTTAATGGCTGAGCTGGTTGCCCTTGGTCTCCGTTGACTCTTTCCCTTTGTTTCTGCTTTTGCTCTCTTCTCTGATTCGCTTCATTCTTTGGCATTCGGTGAAGTCCTAGGAGGCGAAAGCTTTCTTCTCAACAACAGGCAGGAGGAGAACATGAGGCAGCGGGTGTTCTGCCCAGGGAAGGACTCACAGAGTCAGCTCATTTACAACGTTATTAATAAGAATTGTAGACATTCTAGAAATGAAGCAAAAGCTACCCCATATCGCCTTTCATTCTCATGCGTGCTCAGCCGCTCAGCTATGTCTGACTCTTTGGGACCCCGTGGACTGTAGCCCGCCAGGCTCCTCTGTCCATGGGATTCTCCAGGCAAGAAGACTGGAGCTGGTTTCCATTTCCTTCTCCAGGGGGTCTTCCCCACCCAGGGATCAAACCCACGTCTGCTGCGTCTCCTGCATTGCCGGGGGAGTTCTTTACCACTACTGCCACAGGCTTTTTTTTTTTTTTTCCCTCTCTCCCCATCATCTGATGAATCTCAAATGTTTTCAGCCTGAAATAATTCTCAAGCCAACTCTAATCCCCATGGAGCAAAAAAGGATAGCAAAAAGACACGAGAACTGAAGCCAGTGAAATTGAAAGTGACTCAGTCGTGTCCTACTCTTTGCAACCCCATGACTATACAGTCCATGGGATTCTCCAGGCCAGAATACTGGAGTGGGGAGCCTTTCCCTTCTCCAGGGGATCTTCTCAACCCAGGGATCGAACCCAGGTCTCCCGCATTGCAGGAGGATTCTTTACCAAGTGAGCTATCAGGGAAGCCAGCAAGTCAGCAAAATGTGTGTTGAAGTAGGTTGGTGCTGTCAACCAAAAAATACAGTCCCCACCTGAAATCAGAGTTATTTTATTGGGTGGGCATGTTGAGGACTCAGAGCCCGGGAGACAGCATCTCAGTAGCTCTGAGAAAACTGCTCCAAGGAGGCGGGAGGGGGAGTCAGGCTGTATACAAGTTTGCAACAAAGGGAGCAGGCAGTCTGCACAGCAAAGATCAGATATCAGGGGAGGAATTGAGGATTCCATGTAAGGGAACATGCACCCTGTGGCCTCACCGAATTCACTCCCTTCAAATGCACCTCGGCTGTCTGGGGCCGAGCCTGTTTCCTTGTTCACCTTCAGGAAAGGTAGAGGTCACGGATGGCTGATTCTTGTGTTCGCCCAGCTCCTCTGCAATCACCGTGGGGGTGGTGGAGCGAAATGTTGCCAGTCTCGTGGCCCAGACAGTAAAGAATCCGCCTCCCGTGCAGGAGACCCAGGTTTGACCCAGGGTTGGGAAGATCCCCTGGAGAAGGGCATGGCAACCCACTCCAGTATTCTTGCCTGGAGAATCCCATGGACAGAGGAGCCTGGTGGGCTACAGTCCCTGGGGTTGCAAAAGAGTCAGACTTAGCGACTTAAACAACAGGGGATCTTCCCTACCCAGGGATTGAACCCAGGTCTCCTGCATTGCAGGTGGATTCTTTACTGACTGAGCCACCGTGGAAACCCAAGAATACTGGAGTGGATACCCTGTCCTTACTCCAGGGGATCTTCCCAACCCAGGTATCAAACCCAGGTCTCCCACATTGCAATCAGATTCTTTACCGTCTGAGCCACCTGGGAAGCCCTGTGAACATAAACGTTTTTTAAATTTTAATATTAAGGTTTTAAAATTTTAATGTCCTTATTTTTGGCTGCCCTGGGTCTTGGTTGTGGCATGTGGGATCTTTCGTTGCTTGCTGGGCAGGCTTTATTTGCCCCTGAGGCATAGGAGATCTTAGTTCCCTGACCAGGTATCGAACCCACATTCCCTGCAGTGGAAAGCGGATTCCTAACCACTGGGCCACCAGTGAAGCCTCAGTCATAAAGGTTTTTGATCTGAGGGAGGAAGAGGATCAGATAGGCTGGGAGGCAAGCAAGCAGGTGACAGAAGAGAGAATTCAAGACGGTACACTACTTTTTGGAGGAAGAAGCCAGGAACCACAGATGCAACTCCAGAAGCCGAAAGAGACCCAGAAATAGATCCCTCCCCGCCAAGGCCTGCCGACACCTCTGTCGTAGCCCCGCGTGACCTGTATCAGACGTCTCGCGCACAGAATCCTAAGACAGTCCCTGTGTCTTGTGTAGGCATCATCGGCTCCAGCAGGTCTCCAGCACTCACTGACCCCGTGCCATGCCCATCTTTGCCAAGCGTGGAAAAGCAGTCATCCGTCTCCCCTGACGCTGGACATCTCCTACGACTTCTGGACTTCTTGCTGTCTCTTCCTGAAGCCCAGCATTGAAATCAGTCAAAACATACACGGGTTCATCCACCTCACTAGAGCTGATGCAATCCTGGTCCCTTTTCATGGCCGAGTGATATTCCATTGTATATATCGGCCACAGCTTCTTTATCCATCCCTCAGTCAGTGGATGTCTACACTGCTTCCATGTCCTTTACGGTTGTTCAGCTGCACAGTCGTGTCCGACTCCTTGCAACTCCACGGACTGCAGCACGCCAGGCTTCCCTGTCCTTCACCATCTCCCGGAGTTTGCTCAAACTCATGTCCGTTGAGCCAGTGAGGCCATCCAGCCATCTCGTCCTCTGTCGCCCCCTTCTCCTTTTGCCCTCCATCTTTCCCAGCATCAGGGTCCTTTTCCAAGTCGTACCTACTGTGAATAGCGCTGGGATGGACATTGGGGTGCATGTGTCTTTTTGAATTATGGTGTCCCCAGGGTGTATCCCCAGGAGTGGCATTGCTGGGTCATATGGTCATTTTATTACTAGTTTTTGAAGGAGTATCTCTACTGTTCTCCATAGAGGTTGTACCAATTTACATTCACACCCAGAGTGTAGGAGGGGGCCCTTTTCTCCACACCCTCTCCAGCATTTATTGTTTATAGGTTTTTCGATGATGGCTATTCTGACCTTTGTGAGCAGATAGCTTGTTGCGGTTTTGATTTGCATTTCTCGAATTATGAGGGATGCTGAGGGATGACGTGGGGAGTGGAGGAGGGGGATTCAAGAGGGAGGGGATTTATGTATGCCGTCGGCAGACTCACGTTGTGCAGCAGAAAGGAACAAAACATTGCAAAGCAATTCTCGTCCAGTTAAAACACGCACACACACACACGCACACACACACACACAGGCAACTGCAACCTTTATTCAGTTGGTTGTTGCAAACTGGTCCCTCTCTGTCTGTCTGTCTGTCTCTCTCTCTTTTTTTTTTTTTTTTTTTTTGCCTCCTCTGAACCTCCCTTTGCTGACCTGGACTCTCCCTCTCTTTGCAATCAAGTCCTCTGTCTCCTCCTCAGCTATTCATTTCAAATTCCTACCCGTTTAATAACAGCTGCACCAGGATCTCCGCCCGTCCCTTGGAAATTAATTTAGTTACCGTCACAGAGAGACTTCGCTTCTGACTTTAAAGTACCCGATGGCGAGGGGGGTGGAGAGGGTTAGCCTGCAGCCAAGGGCACAGCCGCCCGCTGAGCACTCCGAGTGCCCTCCCCCCCAACTCCGGCTCCAGGGCTGTGCCACAGACCACATTAGTAATTGATGCTTTGAGCCAGCATCCCCGGGCGGAGATGGCAGCCGGGGCCTTCGGAGATTCTGCAAGTCACCCCGGGTCTGAGTGTTTGTCCGTGTGAAGGATGAACTACGGCACAGAGGAGGAAAAGGAAGAAAGACATGCTTTCCTTGCAATGAGACAGGGGGGTTGTCGATGAGTAGCTGTAGGTGGAAGCTTGCCCGCGTGTGGGTGCCCCGTGCAGCTTTTTCATCCTTTTCTGCCTGCATCACCGGCTTTTCCGCGTCGGCTCTCTTGGCTGCCTGGTCGGGATGTGCGTGCAACGGCGCTTCAGTCGTGTCTGACTCTGTGACCCCATGGACTGTAGCTTGCCAGCCTCCTCGGTCCGTGGGATTCTCCGGGGAAGAATACTGGAGTGGGGTGCCATTTCCTTGGGGGAACTCTTACGATCTCTGTCTCTCTCTGATGTTTCCCTCTCAACCCTGGGGAATAGAGGCTTCTTACATCCTGAGGTCATCTGCGAGATGAAGTTTGAAATGGTTGCTGGTTGGTTGGTCAGTTGCTCAGTCGTGACCAGCTCTTTGAGGCCCCATGGACTGCAGCACGCCAGGCCTCCCTGTCCTTCACCATCTCCCGGAGTTTGCTCAAAATCATGTCCATCGAGTCAGTGATGCCGTCCAACCATCTCATCCTCTGCCGCCCTCTTCTCCGTTTGCCTGAAGCCTTGCTCAGCCTCAGAGGAATGGTGGCATTTTGGTAAAAGTCAGGGTCCTAGAAAGACCCTGTTGAATGAGACACGACCGTGAGCCAGCCCCAGGAACGTGACAAGCAGTACGTTCCCTGGAGGGCTGAGTGACGCTAAGGGGAGGGAGACCGAGAGGCAGATTCCGAGGTGGTGCTGTGCAGGAGCCTGGACTGCCGGCGAGCTGTCTGCCAGCTTGCTGCTCCTGCATCAGAAATTGCGTCTTGTGAGATGGCTTCATCTTCTAGACCTGGGTTTCTCAGCCTCACCCCGCCTCTCGTCTGCGGCTGGATGGCCCTGGGCTGTGGGTTGTCTGGTGCACTTGGGGTGCGGAGCAGCAGCCCTGATCTCCATCCACCACGTGCCGGGGATGACCCCCACCCCCACCCCAAGTGTGACAACCAGAAGTGTCTCTGGATGTCAGCGTATGTCCCCTGGGGGCAAAGTCATCCCTGGGTGAGAACCGCAGCTGGAGCTAGAAAGATAGGTGGACAGATAGATGGATGGGTGGGCGGATAGATGGATATAGGTAGATGGATGGATGGATATAGGTAGATGGATGGATGGATAGATGGTTATACATAGACGGATAACTGGATGGATGGGTTAGATAGATGGATGAGTGGATAGATGGATATACATAGATGGATGGATTAGGTAGATGGATATAAATAGATGGTTATAGAAAGATGGATTAGATGGATGGATGGATAGGTGGGTGGATGGATATAGATAGATGAACTGATGGATAGATGGTTATAGATGGATAGATGGATTAGGTAGATGGATATAAATAGATGTTTATAGAAGGATGGATTAGATGGATGGATGGATGGGTGGGTGGATGGATATAGATAGATGGATTGATGGATAGATGGTTATGGATGGATGGATGGATAGATGGGTGGATGGGTGGATGTGTGGATGGATGGGTGGATGGAGGGATAGACGGATGGATAGGTGGATGGATGGATGGATATAGATAGATGGATAAATGGATGGATGGATGGATGGATGGATGGATGGGTGGATGGGTGGATGTGTGGATGGATGGGTGGATGGAGGGATAGATATATGGATGGATGGATATAGATAAATGAATTGATGGATAGATGGTTAGAGATGGATGGATGGATTCGGTAGATGGATATAAATAGATGGATAGATGGATGGATGGATTAGATGGATGAATGGATGGATGGGTGGATGGAGGGATAGACAGATGGATGGATGGATGGATGGACGGATATAGATAGATGGATTGATCGATAGATGGTTATAGATGGATGAATGGATGGATGGATGGATGGATTAGATGGCTGGATGGGTAGGTGTATAGAGATAGATGGATAGACAGATGGATGGATGGATATAGATAGATGGATTGATGGATAGATGGTTATGGATGGATGGATGGATTAGATGGATGAATGGATGGATGGATGGATGGATGGATATAGATAGATGGATTTATGGATAGATGGTTATAGATGGATAAATGGATGGATGGATGGATAGATGGGTGGATGGGTGGATGTGTGGATGGATGGGTGGATGGAGGGATAGATGGATGGATGGATGGATGGATATAGATAGATGGATAAATGGATGGATAGATGGATAGAATAGATGGCTGGATGGGTAGGTGTATAGAGATAGATGGATAGACAGATGGATGGATGGTTGGATAGATTAGATAGATAGATGGATAGATGGATGGACAGATGATAGATACTGAGTTGGCTGCAAAGTTTGTTCAGGTTTTTCTGTAAGATTATAGATAGAAAGATTGACAGGTGATACATTGATAGATGAGTAGAGAAATGAATATAGATAGTAGGTCGATAGAAACATTGATAGATAAGTGATGGATAAATATATCGATAGATTAGATAATAGATAAATGAATGGAAATATAGAGATAGATGTAGATAGATAGATAATGCAGATAGATAGATAATAGATAAGGTGGATAGATAATTGATGGATACAGTGGACGGATGGGCAGGTAGATGGGTGGATGGATACAGATACATAGATGGTAGATAGATGAACAGATCTTAGATAATGCTAGACGGATAAAGATGCATAAATTCTAGATAATAGATAAGGTGGACAGATGATTGATGGATACAGTGGATGGATGCACAATTAGATGGCATGCTGGATGATAGACAAATGAATAGATAAATGATGGATAGGTAGAGATATTATCTAAAGATGGATAGATAATTAATTTATAACAGATGAATGAAAAGACAAATCATGGATAAACGGATGGCTTCCCTGTGGCTCAGCTGGTGAACAATCCACCTGCAGTGCGGGAGGCCGGGGTTCAGTCCCTGGGTCGGGAAGATCCCCTGGAGATGGGAATGTGCACTCACTGCAGTGTTCTGCCCTGGAGAATCCCAGGAGAGAGGAGCAGGGTGGGCTGTAATCCATGGGGTCACAGAGACAGGTAGATAGATCATTTAGGTATCTGACTCACATTACCGTGGTTGCTGCAAGGCCAGCAGAGGTATACTTTCCTCCTGTCAGCTCCAAGGACCAAAGAATGTTTCACTATTCAGTCAGACACCAGACCCACGTCATTTCCTCGGGCGTTAAGATTTCCTGTGTTTGCTTTTTTTTTTTTTTTTAAATCTCTCTGCTTACTGTGGTTGAGAAGTCATTAAAAGAAGAATTTCTATATTGTGAGTAAACGCTACTTCAATTTAAAAAATAATGCGATGCAAACTACTATATATAGGACGGAGAAGGAAATGGCAACCCAGTCCACTATTCTTGCCTGGACAATCCCATGGACAGAGGAGCCTGGCGGGGTACAGTCCACAGGGTCGCAAGAGTCAGACACGACTGAGCAACTAAACCACCGCCATCACCGCTACATATACGATGGTGAAACAGTAAGGGTCTCCTGTGGAGCACAGGGATTTGCCTTCAGTATCCCGTGATGAACCACAGTGGGAAAGAATATGGAAAGTAGTGACGGTGCTGGTCGCTCAGTCGTGTCCAGCTCTTTGCAACCGACTGTAGTCTCCCTCTGCCTGTGGGATTTCCTAGGCAAGAATACTGGAGTGGGTTGCCATTTCCATCTCCAGGGGAAATATATATATATATATATATATATGTCTGTATATTCATGGGCTTCCCTGAGAAAGGAATATATATATTTATGTATATATATTTCCAATATATATAAATTGAAATACATGAATGTATTCCAGTCCTTCCAATACACACACAACTTTGCTTATTAACAGAAATTAACAACAATGCAAATCAACTGTACGTCAATAAAAGTTTTTACAAAAATAGTGATTTAAACAGGAGAATTTCTGAAATGATCCCTGACTTTGAATAAAGGCTTTCTTACGCCTTTTTTTTTTTTTTTTTGAAAACATTCAAACCTGTCCATTGTTCTTCAGTGTTACCAGTTTACAGGGAAATCAGATGACGTTCTTTGTAAAGAAACTTATTTACAAAACAGAAACAGGCTTGCAGGTGCAGCAAACAGCCCCATGGTTAGCAAATGGGAAACCTGGGAGGAGGAATAGATAAGGAGTTTGGGGTTAACACGCACACACAATTCCATGTAAGATAGATCATTAACAAGGACCTAGTGTACAGCCCAGAGAACCCTGCTCAATATTATGTAACAACCTAAATGGGAACAGAATTTGAAAAAGAATAGATACATATGTCACTGAATGACTGTGCTGTACTCCTGAAACTATTGAAACATTGTAAATCCACTATGATCTTCAAGTGTCAGCTGCTTAATCCCATCCGACTCTGTGTGACCCGGTGGCCTGTAGCCCGCCAGGCTCCTCTGTCCGTGGGATTCTCCAGGCAGGAATACTGGAGTGGGTTGCCACGCCCCCCTCCAGGGGATCTTCTCAAATGACGGATGGAACCTGTGTCTCCTGCATTGCAGGCAGATTCTTTACCGACTGAGCCCCCCAGGGACGCCAATATCAACCTTACTCCAATATAAAATAAAAACTAAAGAAAAAAACTTTTTTTTAACCTAAAAAAAAATAATAAACAAGATGGATAGTGTCTGGTTGTACCCACAGAGTCTTGGGAACTTTTGGACACAAATTGAACAGCCCTGTTCCGGGGGAAATAGAATAGATATCGTAAAAATGCCAACAGCCTCTGGGTCTGTGAAGCAGTTTTCTGCCAGGCAGTTCCCAAGAAAAAGGGTTTTATGTCCGCAGTGAAACGAGCCAGCCCGGTTATCTCCAAACAGAAATGTCCTGAAATCCTTCATCTGTGTGGATGGTTCCCTTAGAGAGATGAATTTTATATTCTTGTGGAAAAAACATAATTTTCTGTGCAAGGCAGCCTAAGTTCCAGAGCCTCGGTTTACACCTCAGAGATGAAATCAGAAGCATGGTGACATTCTAGGATATTTACCCGCGAACTTGCTTCTGTGCCCTTCACAGTGGAGGTCCCTGGGGGACGTTTGTTTCTAGGGGTGGAGAGCTTCTCTGACAGCAGACCGCTTTGTGTAATCAACGGGCTTTTGTTTCTGCACTTTATAGGAAAAAGTGTGTAAGCCGGTGCTCAGTAATAGAGAACTGACCCTATTTGAGCTAGAGTAAGCTGGAAAAATTTTACCGCAACGTATATGTTGTCGTCCGCTTGGTCAGTCATGTCCAACGCTTTGAGACCCCACGGACTGCAGCACGCCAGACCTCCCTGTCCATCACCAACTCCCAGAGTCTACCCAAACTCATGTCCATCGAGTCAGTGATGCCATCCAACCATCTCATCCTCTGTCACCTCCTTCTCCTCTCGCCTTCAATCTTTCCCAGCATCAGGGTCTTTTCCAGTGAGTGAGTTCTTCACATCAGGAGTATTGGAGTTTCAGCTTCAGCATCAGTCCTTCCAAGAACACCCAGGACTGATCTCATTTAGGATGGATTGATTGGGTCCCTTTGCAGTCCAAGGGACTCTCAAGTGTCTTCTCCAGCACCACAGTTCAAAAGCGTCAATTCTTCGGCGTTCAGCTTTCTTTATAGTCCAACTCTCACATCCATACATGGCTCCTGGAAAAACCATGGCTTTGACTAGATGGACCTTTGTCGGCAAAGGAAAAACAGAGACATATGCAAAACCCAGAGAGAAAGGTAGGAAGAGCACAGCCTGCGTTTCGCAGAGTTCTTCCTCACTGAGCATCCCTCACTCTTACGTTAAAGGCAGAAAATGGAAAAGGGTTTTTATTCCACGTTCAGTAAGCAGATCTGCGAGCTCAGAAATTCCACGTCGGAAGAGAAGCAGTTCATCCGCTCCGAGCTTGGCACCTCTCAGCCCCCTGGTGTGTGCAGCCCGGGGGGCTGCCCAGCTCTGCTTGCTGACATCTGTCTCATCCCCCGTAACCCCAGGCTCTGCAACAAAACGTTCATTTTTTTCAAGGTCAGAGTTCTCTCCTCAAAGCAGTGCACGGAGTTCTCCATGTCTGCAGAGCATGGAGGCTCAACTCTGCTGTGCTGTGCTTAGTCACTCGGCTGTGCCTGACTCTGCGACCCCCGTGGACTGCAGCCCGCCAGGCTCCTCCGTCCATGAGATTCTCCAGGCAAGGAAACTGGAGCGGGTTGCATTTCCTCCTCCAGGGAATCTTCCCAACTCAGGGACTGAACCCAGGTCTCCTACATTGCAGGTGGATTCTTTACCAGCTGGGCCACCAGGGAAGCCGCAGAGATTCAACTAGAAGATGGCTGGACTCCTGTCCTTCAGTGGAGTCCTTTATCTACTCAGATGCGTCTAAGTGTGCTCACTCGTGTCCGACTCTTTGCAACCCAATGGACTGTAGCCTGCCAGGCTCCTCTGTCCATGAGATTCTGCAGACAAGAATACTGGAGTGGGTTACCGTCCCTCCTCCAGGGGAATCTTCCCGACCCAGGGACCGAACCTAGCGTCTCCTGATTTGGCAGGCAGATTCTTTACTGCTGAGCCTCCTGGGAATACCTACTCAGAGCTGAGGAGCAAAAAAAAAGACTCCATGTGGGACTTCCCTGGAAGCCCAGTGGTAAGGACTCCACGCGTTCATTTGCCAAGGGCTCCGGTTCAACCCCTGGTCTGGGAAGCAAGATCCCACAAGCCACATGGTCCGGCCAATAAATAAATAAATGATATTTTAAAACCCAGCAAACCCAGCAGCACTCCATGTGAGTCCATTGCATGAGGCGTTCGGAAACCTCAGGACCCCCAGACGTAAAGCGAGTTGACAGTTCCAAAGCAGTCAGGACCCAGAAATGGGAGGGGAGCCCTGGAGAGTGAACAGGAGGGAAAGGGTGAGGAGGAGACAGGCGCAAGCTAGGCAGAAATCACACTGGAACGAAATACGAAAAAGCACCCCACTGCCTCATTTGGCATCTTAAAAAAAATTTTTTTTTAATTTTTGTATTGGAGTGTATAGCTGATGAGGGCTTCCCTGGGGGCTCAGACAGGAAAGGATCTGCCTGCCATGCGGGAGATGTGGGTTCCGTCCCTGGGTCAGGAAGACCCCCTGGAGAAGAGATAGGCTCCCCACTCTAGTATTCGTGGGCTTGTCCGTGGGTCCGTGGGTAAAGAACTTGCTTGCAGTGCAGGAGACGTGGGTTTGATCCCTGGGTGGGGAAGATCCCCTGGAGAAGGAAATGGCAACGCACTCCAGTACTCTGGACTGGAGAATCCCCATGGACAGAGGAGCCTGGTGGGCTACAGTCCACGGGTCGCAAAGAGTCAGACCCGACTGCGCGAATGAGCACACACGCAGTTGACGAACAGTGTTGTGTTAGTTCCAGATGTATAGCGAAGCGAGTCAGTTACAGCCTATGTACACGGGTCCTTGCTGTTTATCTGCAATACACCTAGAAGTGTGCGCATTTTGGTCCCAAGCTCCCAACTTCTCTTTCCTCCTTTCCCCAATTTGGTTCATCACAAATTTGTTCTCTATGTCTATGAGTGTATTTCTGTTTCATGAATAAGGCCATTTGTATCATTTTTTTTTCCAGATTCCCCATATAAGTGGTCTCATATGATACTTACCTCTCTCTGTCTGACTTACCTCACTTTGTATGACAACCTCTAGGTCCGTCTGTGATGCCGAAGTTGGCATTTTGTCTCATTCTTTTTCATGGCTCAGGACCATTCTGTTGTATAAATGTCCCACGTCTCGGTTATCCATTCCTCTGCCGATGGACGTCTAGGTGGCGTCCGCATCCTGGCTGTTGTGAATGCGCTGCAGTGAACTTTGGGCTGCTTGCATCTTTGGGGGGCCATGTTTCTCTCTGGATATATGCCCAGGAGTGGGATTGCCGGGTCATTTGCCTGCTCTATTTTTTAATTTTTTAAGGGCCCTCCGTGATGTTCTCCACAGGGGCTGCACCAGTCTCCATTCCCAGCAGAAGTGCAGCAGGCCCCCCCTTTCTCCACACCCTGTCCAGCATGTACTGTTGGATGATGGCCGTTCTGGTTGGTGGCAGTTGACACTTCCCTGTACTCCTGACTGGCATTTTTCTTATCATGAGCGATGCTGAGCATCTTTTCGTGTGTCTGTTGTCTGTCTCTGTACGTCTTGTTTAAAGAAACATCTGTTTAAATCTTCTGTCCGTTTGGCGTCTTGCTGGCATTTTCTCGAGAAGGCAATGGCACCCCACTCCAGTACTCTTGCCTGGAAAATCCCATGGATGGAAAAGCCTGGTAGGCTACAGTCTATAGACTTTTCTTCCATGATCCTGCAAACAGAGCTACATTCTTGGCCTTCCTAACGAATTGAGTGGGCTTCCCTGGTGGCTCAGTTGATAAAGAATATGCCTTGCAATGCAAGAGACCCAAGTTCGATCCCTGGGTCAGGAAGATCCCCTGGAGAAGGGCAGGGCAACCCACTCCAGTATTCTTGCCAGGAGAATCCCATGGACCGAGGAGCCTGGTGGGCTACAGTCCATGGGGCTGCAGAGAGTTGGACATGACTGGAGATGTATTTGAAGCTTACTTTTTCTTGCGTGTGGAAAAATTTGCAGCGACTTGCCTGGTGGTCCAGTGAATAACACTTCCCCTTGCAATGCAGGGGATGTCAATGCGATCCCAGGTCAGAGAACTAAGATCCTTCATGTTGAGCAGGCAAACAAACAAACAAAAAAACCAGCAAGATTTGCACAAATGTCCATGGAGGGAACGGATCAGCCAAAGCTCAGAGCATGATGTGTCCTGTCTGGTTGTGAGCCTCTGGCACAGACAGGAATCTCGCAGTCACAAGCAATTAATTCTTGCCGGGAGTGGCCCAAGGTTAATTTTAATGTCCTCCATGGTCTCTTGCCAGATCCGATACGTCTGCCTCCTTCAGGCTCTGCCTTATGGTTCTTGGCAGGACCTGGCTACGTGGAGGCTGGCAGGCTCAGCCCGTTAATCATCCTTGGCAGCCGGGTTCTTGTGGCTGATGGATATGGACCCCCCCGCCATTCCCCGGGGAGACCCGAGGATGCTGAGTGAAGCTGACGTGTTGTGGTTGCCGTGGAAGCTCAGAAGGCTCTCTTGTGCCCCCATGCTGATGGCAGGAGTTGAGAGACACTCAAGACACACACATTAAAAAAAAAAACAAAACAAAAAATAGCATTTGATCTGCAGCAAAGTGGATGGAAAATCCCATGGATGGAGGAGCCTGGTAGGCTGCAGTCTGTGGGGTCGCAAAGAGTGAGACACGACTGAGCGACTTCACTTTCATTCCTCGCTTTCATGCATTGGAGAAGGAAATGGCAACCCACTCCAGTGTTCTTGCCTGGAGAATCCCAGGGATGGGGGAGCCTGGTGGGCTGCCGTCTACGGGGTCGCACAGAGTCGGACACGACTGAAGCGACTTAGCAGCAGCAGCAGCAACGTGGATGGACCTGGAGATCGTCATGCTGAGGGAACTAGGTCAGACAGAGAAAGACAAACATCGTATCGGTCAGTTAGCTCAGTCCGAGTCCTTGTGACCCCGTGGACTGCACCACGCCAGGCCTCCCCGTCCATCACCGACTCCCAGAGCTCGTATGACTTATATGCAGAATCTAAAAAGAAATGGTACAAAGGAACTTATTTACAAACCAGAAACAGACTCACAGACTCAGACAAAGAACTTATGGTTACTAATGGGGATGGATGGGAGGAAGCATAGTTAGGGAGTCTGGGGTGGACTTGATGTTCTTCAGTGTTGTTCAGATAAGCCGTATCCGACTCCTTGTGACCCCGTGGACTGCAGCACACCAGGCTTTGCTGTCCATCACCATCTCCCAGAGCTTGCTCAAACCATGTCCATCGAGTCAGTGATGCCATCCAACCATCTCGTCCTCTGTCGTCCCTTTCTCCTCCCGCCTTCAATCTTTCCCACCATCAGGGTCTTTTCTAGTACATCGGCTCTTCACATCAGGTGGCCAAAGGATTGGAGTTTCAGCATCAGTCCTTCCAATTAACACCGAGTACTGATCTTCTTTAGGATGGACTGGTTGGATCTCCTTGCAGTCCAAGGGACTCTCAAGAGTCTTCTCCAACACCACAGTTCAAAAGCATCAGTTCTTTGGAGCTCAGCCTTCTTCATGGTCCAGCTCTCACATGACTACTGGAAAACCCGTAACTTTGACTAAGACAGACCTTTGTTGGCAAAGTGATATCTCTGCTTTCTAATAATCTGTCTAGGTTTGTCGTAGCTTTTCTTCCAACGAGCAAGCGTCTTTTGATTTCATGGCTGCAGGCACCATCCGTAGTGATTTGGGAGCTCCAAAAAATAAAGCTTTCACTGTTTCCGCATCTATTTGCCATGAAGTGATGGGACTGGATGCCACGATCTTAGGTTTTTTAATGTTGAATTTCAAGCCAGCCTTTTCATTCTCCTCTTTCACTATCATGGAGAGGCCCTTTAATTCCTGTTAACTTTCTGCCGTGAGAGTGGTGTACACGATGCATTGTGCTGTCCTCAGTCACTCAGTCGTGTCTGACTCTTTGCGACACCATGGACTGTAGCCCGCCAGGCTCCTCTGTCCACGGGGTTCTCCCGGCGAGAGTACTGCAGTGGGTTGCCATGCCCTCCTGCAGAGATCTTCCCAACCCAGGGATCGAACCCAGGTCTAGCCACAAGGCAAGTCCAAGGATACTGGAGTCAGTAGCCTTTCCCTTCTCCAGGGGATCTTCCCGACCCAAGAATTGAACAAGGGTCTGCTACATTGCAGGCAGATTCTTTACCAGCTGAGCTGTCAGGGAAGCCCAGTATGTACTCTGCTATATATTAATATAAGATTTATATTCTATACTATTATATATGCATATAATATAGATATTATAGATACTATTATAGATATTATTGATACACCATTTCTACATATATAAATACTAATATATATGATATTATGCATCCTTTTTTTGTCCTTAATGCCATTTGTTACTTATTTTTTAAACAGACTTTGTGTTTTAGAGCTGTTTTTGGTTCACAGCAAATCTGAAGACACCTCCCATGTACAAGGGCCTGCTCTGGTGGCTCAGCTGGTAAAGAATCCGCCTGCAATGCAAGAGACCTGGGTTTGATTCCTGCGTTGGGAAGATCCCCTGGAGAAGGGAAAGGCTACCCTCTCCGGTATTCTGGCCTGGAGAATCCCATGGACTGTGTAATCCATGGGGTCGCAAAGGGTCGGACACGACTGAGCGACTTTCACTTTCAACGAAGCACACACTATCTCTTCCATTATAAACACGCCCCTCTCCAAAAGGCTAGATTTGTTATAATTGGTGGTTTTTAAAAAACATTTATTTTTTCTGTGCTGAGTCCTTGGTGCTGTGTGTGGGCTTTCTGTGGTTGCGGGTTGCGGGTTGCGGGGGGCGGGGCCTCCCCTCTGGTTGCTGGGGGGCGGGGCCTCCCCTCTGGTTGCTGGGGGGCGGGGCCTCCCCTCTGGTTGCCAGGGGCGGGGCCTCCCCTCTGGTTGCGGGGCGTGGGGCCTCACCTCTGGGTGCCGGGCCTTCCCTCTGGTTGCGGGGGGCGGGGCCTCCCCTCTGGTTGCTGGGGGGCGGGGCCTCCCCTCTGGTTGCCAGGGGCGGGGCCTCCCCTCTGGTTGTGGGGGGCGGGGCCTCTCCTCTGGTTGCTGGGAGGCGGGGCCTTCCCTCTGGTTGCGGGGGGCGGGGCCTCCCCTCTGGTTGTGGGGGGCGGGGCCTCCCCTCTGGTTGCCAGGGGCGGGGCCTCCCCTCTGGTTGCGGGGGGCGGGGCCTCCCCTCTGGTTGCGGGGGGCGGGGCCTCACCTCTGGGTGCGGGGCCTTCCCTCTGGTTGCGGGGGGCGGGGCCTCTCCTCTGGTTGTGGGGGGCGGGGCCTGCCCTCTGGTTGCGGGGGGGCGGGGCCTGCCCTCTGGTTGCGGGGGGGCGGGGCCTGCCCTCTGGTTGCGGGGGGGCGGGGCCTGCCCTCTGGTTGCGGGGGGCGGGGCCTCCCCTCTGGTTGCGGGGGCGGGGCCTCTCCTCTGGTTGCTGGGGGCGGAGCCTTCCCTCTGGTTGTGGGGGGCGGGGCCTGCCCTCTGGTTGCGGGGGGCGGGGCCTCTCCTCTGGTTGCGGGGGGGCGGGGCCTGCCCTCTGGTTGTGGGGGGCGGGGCCTTCCCTCTGGTTGCGGGGGGCGGGGCCTGCCCTCTGGTTGCGGGGGGGCGGAGCCTTCCCTCTGGTTGCCAGGGGCGGGGCCTTCCCTCTGGTTGCGGGGGGCGGGGCCTCTCCTCTGGTTGCGGGGGGCGGGGCCTCTCCTTTGGTGTTGGGGTCGGGGCCTCCCCTCTGGTTGCTGGGGGGCGGAGCCTTCCCTCTGGTTGCGGGGGGCGGGGCCTCTCCTCTGGTTGCTGGGAGGCGGGGCCTTCCCTCTGGTTGCGGGGGGCGGGGCCTCTCCTCTGGTTGCTGGGAGGCGGGGCCTTCCCTCTGGTTGCGGGGGGTGGGGCCTCTCCTCTGGTTGCTGGGAGGCGGGGCCTCCCCTCTGGTTGTGGGGGGCGGGACCTCTCCTCTGGTTGTGGGGGGCGGGGCCTGCCCTCTGGTTGCGGGGGGCGGGGCCTGCCCTCTGGTTGCTGGGGGGCGGAGCCTTCCCTCTGGTTGCGGGGGGCGGGGCCTCTCCTCTGGTTGCTGGGGGGCGGAGCCTGCCCTCTGGTTGCGGGGGGCGGGGCCTCTCCTCTGGTTGCTGGGGGGCGGGGCCTCCCCTCTGGCTTTGGCGCATGAGCGTCTCATTTTGGTGGCTTCTGTTCTTGAAGACCCGGGCTCTAGAGCTCAGGTCATCAGCTCTGGTGCGCGGGCTCAGCTGCCCCTGCGGCATGTGGGATCTTCCCGGACCGGGGATCGAACCCGCGTCCCTTGCATTGCAAGGCGGACTCTTACCTACTGAAGCAGAATAGAAGCTCCTATCAACAGATGATTCTACTTTGGTTCTGCATGTATTAATGATAGCTTACAGTGAATGGTATTGGATTCGTGATCTCCTGAAGAAGAAGATTTCGCTTCGGGACCAGGGACCAGGCTTACTCAAGGGTTCTTGTGTGGCAGAAGTTTTATTGCAGTGAAAAGAGTCAGAGAAAGCGTCTGACAGAGACATCAGAAGGGAGCCAGAGAGTGCCCCCTCCCTAATCTAAGCAAGGGAGCTATATACTTTTTGAATTGATTATATAATAAATCAAAAGCATGTCTCAAGGTTGTAAAGATGTTACTAGACCCAGTCCCACGATTTACATTTTAAGGTAGCAGGGTTAGAACTTAACAACAGAAAGATCTTACCAGACCTACTCCAGTAATATACATTTTAAGATAACAGGATTAGTCAGAAGGTTTTCAGGAAGGAGAAACTATCCTCAAGCAGGATGCATTGTTGTTATATAATCCCTGCTGCTGCTAAGTCGCTTCAGTCATGTCTGAGTCTGTGCAACCCCATAGATGACAGCCCACCAGTCTTCCCCACCCCTGGGACTTTCCAGGCAAGAACACTGGAGTGGGTTGCCATTTCCTTCTCCAATGCATGAAAGTGAAAAGGGAAAGGGAAGTCGCTCAGTCGTGTCCGACTCTTCGCGACTCCATGGACTGCAGCCCACCAGGCTCCTCCGTCCATGGGATTTTCCGGGCAAGAGTGATGGAGTGGGGTGCCATTGCCTTCTCCGATATAATCCCTAGTACAGAGTTTAAGCTGAGTTGTTTTGTCGTAGAATCATCAGTTAAAGAAGAAAACTTATGTGACTAAGACTAAGGAAGCTCAGTTCAGTTCCGTTGCTCAGTCGTGTCCGACACCTTGTGACCCCATGGACTGCAGCACGCTGGGCCTCCCTGTCCATCACCAACTCCTGGAGTTTGCTCAAACTCATGTCCATCGAGTTGGTGATGCCAAGGAATGGTAGGCTAAGCAATGCAGAGAGAAAAACACATTTGTCCTTTCCTCCTCCTTGAGAATTCCAGACCCCTGTCTCTTTTTCAAGAGCCTCCTCCTCCCCCTCCTCCCCTCCCTCATCCTCCTCCCCTCCCTCCTCCCCCCTCCCTCCTCCCCTCCCTCCTCCTCCCCCTCCTCCTCCTCCCCCCGCCCCTTCGCCTCCTCAGGGACTCCAGACTTCTAATCAACCTGCCTAGGAATTGACCCTCTCGTTAGTATGAGACTCTGAGGATGCTGAGTTGTGTCCGCCACCTACCAGCACCCATCAGATGCCTGTTCCATTGTCCACTACATACTCTGGGCAGGGTTCACCGAAGCTGACTGCTTCTTCTCTAATTAGCTCAGTCTCTCTACACACCCGGGAAAATACGATTAACCGGATTCCCGCTTATTAAGTCTCAGTCATGTTTCCATCTGCCTGCAGTAGAACTGAGCCAGGTTCCATTAATCAGACTTTTGGGTGTTCCCCAGCTCTGCAATTAAGCAGTTCTGGGCAGACTCTTGGTTTTCATTCAACAGATGGCTGGTTGCCTCCCTGGAGAGAGAGATGAGCATAGATTTCAGTTTTGTGTGTGTGTGTGTGTGTGTTTTTAATTGGAGTACAATTGATTTACAATGTTGCATTAGTTTCTACTCTAGGGCAAAGTGATTCAGCGATCAGTTCAGTTCAGTCGCTCAGTTGTGTCCGACTCTTTGCGACCCCATGGACTGCAGCATGCCAGGCCTCACTGTGCATCACCAACTCCCGATCTTGGTCAAACTCCTGTCCATCGAGTCAATGATGCCATCCAACCATCTCGTCCCCTGTTGTCCCCTTTTCCTCCTGCCTTCTATCTTTCCCAGCATCAGGGTCTTTTCCAGAGAGTCAGTTCTTCCCAAAGGATTGTAGTTTCAGCTTCAGTATCAGTCCTTCCAATGAATATTCAGGATTGATCTTTAGCACAGACTGGTTTAATCTCCTTGCAGTCCAAGGGACTCTCAAGAGTGTTCTCCAACACCACGGTTCAAAAGCATCCATTCTTCGGCACTCAGCTTTCTTTATGGTCCAGCTCTCACATCCATACATGAGCACTGGAAAAACCATAGCCTTGACTAGACGGACCTTTGTTGGCAATGTAAAGTCTCTGCTTTTTCAGATGCTGTCTAGGTTGGTGATAGCTTTTCTTCCAAGGAGCAAGTGTCTTTTAATTTCATGGCTGCAGTCACCATCTGCAGTGATTTTGGACACGTCTGTGAGAGTTGGACTATTTTAATAGAAAGTCTTCCTCAGTGATTCAGCCATACGTATACATATACCCCCCACCTCTTGAGCCTCCCTTCCGCCTCTCCATCCCACTCTACTAGGTCATCACAGAGCACCTACGAAGCTGTGGATGTCACTGCTTTAATTCTCAGGCAGCCTTAAATGCTTTGTGCCGTCAAGGTTGTACGGCGAAGATGGCTTGCGATAGCCCCATCTGAAACACCATTTTTAGAAGGAAGCATGGTAGAAGCTATTACTGTTTCTCGCTTCCTTTCCTAGATGGATGGAGGTCTTTCAGACTCTTCCTAGCCTGTGTGGTCGTTCAGTCACCAAGTCACGTCCAGCTCTTTTGTGACCTACCAGGCTCCTCTGTCCCTGGGATTCTCCAGGCAGGAACACTGGAGTGGGTTGCCATTTCCTTCTCCAGGGCATCTTCCCCACCCAGGGATCAAACCCGCATCTCCTGCACTGGTAGGCAGATTCTTAACCAGTGAGCCACCTTGGAAGCCCACCCCCACCCCGACCATGTGTGCGCACTCAGTCACTCAGTCATGTCCAGCTCTTTGCGACCCCATTGTCTGCAGCCTGCCAGGCTCCTCCGACCATGGGATTCTCCAGGCATGAATACTGGAGTGGATAGACATTTCCTTCTCCCGGGGATCTTCCTGACCCAGGAATCGAACCCTCATCTCCTTTTTGGCAGGCAGATTCTTTACCTGCTGAGCCACCTGCGAAGTGAGAAACAGTTTATTTCCTTGTCCCCTTCTACAGAAACATTTATGGACAAAGAGAGTCAGCCAGACACATCTCTTCTCCCTTGCTAACCCTGCCCTTATCCAAGCCTGACGGTTCGCAGTTACTCCTTCCAGGGAGCTTTGGATCGCAGATTGCATCCTAACAGCTCAAATCACTGAGCTAATGTTTCCCCTCAGTAACTATCTCTCTCAGTTTTCACTGTCTCCCGGAGTTTGCTCGAACTCATGTCTATTGAATCAGTCATGCCGTCCAACCATCTCATCCTCTGTTGCCCTCTTCTCTGCTTGTCCTCAGTCTTTCCCAGCCTCAGGGTCTTTTCCAATGAGTCCTGGAAAAACCATGACTGAGCTTGAAAGCTCCCCGTGGAGGAAGCCTTTTCTGAAGCAACAACTTTGTGGAGAAGGTCAATTGTTGTCTGCATTCCCATGAGGCTGCCTGAGAAGGAGGTGCCTTGGTGCCTATCGCTGGAGGCTGAGTTGAGCTCGAAGAGGTGGTCCATCCGGGTCCTTGTGATCCTTCATTCCTCTGCAGCGAGAGATTGCTACAGCCTAGCCTTTGACTCACTCAAGCTCGTCTCCTTCCCCTGTGTCTCCAGGCTCTTTCTTCTTGGAGCCTCAGCCTTGACTGGGAGCCTGGAGTTCTGCTGACTGGACTGCGTCTTCATGCCTTTGAGGCCCCAAGGCTGGGGAATTTCCTCACATATCATGCTTGCTTGTTAAATGGATGGATGGATGGGTGGGTTAGTAGATGAATGCCCGAGTGGATGGATGATGGACCAGTGGATGGATGGTTGGGTAAATCAATGGGTGAATGAATAGATAGATGCGTGGTGAATGGATATGTAGATGGGTGGATGGCAAATGGACAGATGGGTAGATGGAGGGTTAGATGGATTTGTGGGTGGATGTGCAAGTGAATGGATGATGAATGGATGGATGGATGCATGGATGGATAAATGGATGGATAAATGGAGGAATAGATGGTGAGTGGTTGGATGGATGGGTGGATGGATGGTTAGATGGATTTGTAGATGGATGCGTATGTTAATGGATGATGAATGGATGGTGAGTAGCTGGTGGGTGGACGGATGGATGGTTAGAGGCTTAGATGGATTTGTGGATGGATGCATAAGTTAATGGATGATGAACGGATGGTGAGTAGCTGGTGGGTGGGTGGATGGATGGTCAGAGGCTTAGATGGATTTGTGGATGGGTGCCTAAGTGAATGGATGAGGAATGGATGGATAAATAGAGGAATGGATGCTGAGTGGTTGGGTGTGTGGATGACGGCTCATTCCAATGGCACAAGGCTCTCAACTCATTTTCCAAGGTTTTCCTGCCCGAGGTTTTCAGCAGGCTCCATCCACCTTGAATAGATAGCTGGCCATGTCACCTTGGCCTTCTGGGCCATTCGTCTGCTTGAATAGCTGTTTGGACCCATGGAGTCTCTGGCTGGCCTCGTTGAGTCCCTTGCTGTCCTTCCAGGTTCACTAACGTTTGGGTCTTGGGGTTTAGCTTGGCCAACAGTACCCTGCCCAGCCCTCATTAATGAGGCCACAGTGCAACCATCCACCACAGCAGCTCAAATACTGACATATTTGGAGCCTTTGATTTTCTTTTGCCCCTCCATGGGTCCCGTGGGCATGGGAAGACTTCAGCCCCATGCAGCCATGTCTGGTCTGAGCAGCCATGTCTGGTCTGAGCAACCACATCTGGTCTGAGCAGCCACGTCTAATCTGAGCAGCCACGTCTAATCTGAGCAGCCACGTCTGATCTGAGCAACCGTGTCTGATCTGAGCAGCCACGTCTGATCTGAGCAGCCACGTCTGGTCTGAGCAGCCACGTCTAATCTGAGCAGCCATGTCTAATCTGAGCAGCCACGTCTTATCTGAGAAGCCACGTCTGATCTGAGCAGCCATGTCTTATCTGAGCAGCCACGTCTGATCTGAGCAGCCACGTCTGATCTGAGCAACCGTGTCTGATCTGAGCAGCCACGTCTAATCTGAGCAGCCACGTCTGATCTGAGCAACCGTGTCTGATCTGAGCAGCCATGTCTAATCTGAGCAGCCATGTCTGATCTGAGCAACCATGTCTGGTCTGAGCAACCACGTCTTATCTGAGCAACCATGTCTGATCTAAGCAACAGCATTGTTTTTAAATTTCTCTTCCAACACTTTTCCCCAGCACGTTTTCCTAGCATAGTTTAGGTGAACTCTTTCTCTGACTTCTATTTGAGTTCACTGTCAGAGAGGCACACCCTACTCCTGGAGTGGGGAGCCTTTCCCTACTCCAGGGGATCTTCCCAACCCAGGGATCGAACCCAGGTCTCCCGCATTGCAGGTAGATTCTTTACCAGCTGAGCCACCAGGGAAACCCAAGAAGACTCGAGTGGATAGCTTATCCCTTCTCCAGAGGATCTTCCTGACCCAGGAATCAAACCAGGGTCTCCTGCATTGCAGGCAGGTTCTTTACCAGCTGAGCTACCAGGGAGGCCCTAGTTCTAAAGCTACTGTTTAAAAATTAGTGCATGGGGCCAGAAGACTGTTTTACCTTCAATGTGGCCACACCAGAGATGGCTCATTCCTGTCATTTTTCTCAGAAGGGCAAAGTAACAGAAATGAACATTTCTCTGCCCCTGTTTATTCAGGACAGTCGGTTCCTCCAGAGAGAAACCAGTATCTGTTGAAGGGAACATAAAGGAGAGGAAGAGACCTCATTGTCTTCAATTTCCGTTAATTGATTCCTAAGGAACCACGCTGTGACACGCGACAAATGAGGGTAGGGAGATGAAACTGCACAGAAAACCACGTAGGAGGCTCAAGCCAGACCGATTTGTTTTGAGGCCACTTAGAGGCTGTCTCACAAGGACACGCAATCATCACTTTTCCTTGTTTTCAGGGCACCAAGGATGCTCCACCGCCCGGAGGGAAACATCCGTCAGATGACTGTCCTTCTGGGATGAAGAAAAGAGAAAACACAGTCCTTTCAGGTCAGTTGAAAAGGCTCTGATGACTCGCCACGGGGATTCAGAACCTATTGGATAATGGTGGTGGTGCTGATGGTGGTGGTGATGGGGATGGGGATGAAGGGATGAAGCTGACGGTGCTGATGCTGATGCGATACTGGTGATGATGTCCTGTGACAGGGACAATGGTGATGCTGGTGATGAAGGGATCAAGGTGATGGTGCTGATGATACGATACTGGTGATGATGTCGTGTGATAGGGACGATGGTGCTCTTGGGGATGAAGGGATGAAGGTGACGGTGCTGATGCTGATGGGATACTGGTGATGACGTCCTGTGGTAGCGACGGTGATGATGCTGGTGGTGACGGGATGAAGGTGATGGTGCTGATGATGACACGATGATGGCGCCGTGAGCGGTGATGGCGTCGGTGGTGACTTCATAATGATGACGGTGTGACGGTGATGGTGACGGAGATAACAGGATGAAGATGATCCTGTTGCTCACACAGTAATGGCCCCCACAGTAATGGCCCCGGCGTCCACATGATGTTGGTGATGATGATGCTTTTGCTAATAAGCTATGAGGCTCAGAACATCAGATCAGACACACTTTAGTTTGGGGTATCATGAAGGATCTCCTTTTTACATGGCCTCATTTAACATGACTTAAGGCTATCTTTGGCATTGGCCTTCTTTGGGATTGGAATGAAAACTGACCTTTTCCAGTCCTGTGGCCACTGCTGAGTTTTCCAAATTTGCTGGCATATTGAGTGCAGCACTTTCACAGCATCATCTTTCAGGATTTGCTCAGCTGGAATGCCATCACCTCCACTAGCTTTGCTTGTAGTGATGCTTTCTAAGGCCCACTTGACTTCACATTCCAGGATGTCTGGCTCTAGATGAGTGATCACACCATCGTGATTATCTGGGTCATGAAGATCTTTTTTGTACAGTTCTTCTGTGTACTCCTGCCACCTCTTCTTAATATCTTCTGCTTCTGTTAGGTCCAGACCATTTCTGTCCTTTATCGAGCACATCTTTGCATGAAGTGTTCCCTTGGTATCTCGAATTTTCTTGAAGAGATCTCTACTCTTTCCCATTCTGTTGCTTTCCTCTATTTCTTTGCATTGATCGCTGAAGAAGGCTTTCTTATCTCTTCTTGCTATTCTTTGGAACTCTGCATTCAGATGCTTATATCTTTCCTTTTCTCCTTTGCTTTTCACCTCTCTTCTTTTCACAGCTATTTGTAAGGCCTCCTCAGACAGCCATTTTGCTTTTTTGCATTTCTTTTCCATGGGGATGGTCTTGATCCCTGTCTCCTGTACAATGTCACGAACCTCATTCCATAGTTCATCAGGCACTCTGTCTATCAGATCTAGGCCCTTAAATCTGTTTCTCACTTCCACTGTATAGTCATAAGGGATTTGATTTAGGTCACACCTGAATGGTTTAGTGGTTTTCCCTACTTTCTTCAATTTAAGTCTGAATTTGGCAATAAGGAGTTCATGATCTGAGCCACAGTCAGCTCCTGGTCTTGTTTTTGTGACAGTATAGAGCTTCTCCATGTTTGGCTGCAAAGAGTATAATCAATCTAACTTAGGTGTTGACCATCTGGTGAGCGCTGAAGAACTGATGCTTTTGAACTGTGGTGTTGGAGAAAACTCTTGAGAGTCCCTTGGACTGCAAGGAGATCCAACCAGTCCATTCTGAAGGGGATCAGTCCTGGGTGTTCATTGAAAGGACTGATGCTAAAGCTGAAACTCCAGTACTTTGGCCACCTCGTGCGAAGAGTTGACTCATTGGAAAAGACCCTGATGCTGGGAGGGATTGGGGGCAGGAGAAGAAGGGGACGACCGAGGATGAGATGGCTGGATGGCATCACCGACTCGATGGACGTGAGTCTGAGTGAACCCCGGGAGTTGGTGATGGACAGGGAGGCCGGGCGTGCTGTGATTCATGGGGTCGCAAAGAGTCGGACACGACTGAGCGACTGAACTGAACTGAACTGTACATATACATATATATGTATACATACATATACTGTGTGCACACATATGCATACACATGCCTACACGTACACACGTATGCTGTATATGCACATGAGCATGTACGTATATACACACACGTGCTATATACACATATATACGTATACACACAGACACTGTGCACACATATACAGATACTGCATATATACAGACATGTATACGTCTACCTACATACACTGTGTATACACACACACACATATACATTGTATGCACACATATACAGGGGCATACTGTCTACACACATATATACCCACGCACATTCTGTTCATTTCTTTTCTCTGGAGAACCCTAATATATCATTGCAACATGAATATTGAAATAAAACATCTCCCACGCACAATCTAATTTCCCCGCCATTCTGAGTCTTTTCTTTAGTAATTATGATGTGCAAATGTGTTTGTAATTATAGTGTTCTAATATTTAATTTGATATTCATTCATGAACATTTTATGTACGGCTTTCCCCATTAGTCGTGCTGACAACCTAGCGTTTCATCAAACGCGACGTGCTCTGTATCCAGCCTCCTGTAGAACTGTGCTCGCCATCTTTGCGCTTTCCTCCTCCTCATAATGCTATTATTTGCTCAGAAGAAACCCGATCAACAGGACCTGTTGGTCACACGGAATGGACATTTGCATTTTGTTGACACCAACTGTCTTTGTCCCTTTCTTCTCCGCTCCGAAAAATCAAGCTATGCCTTTGGAAGTGGAGTTGCCCCATGAAATTACAAGTGTTAGGCGCTCAGTCGTTTCTGAGTCTTTGCGAGTCCATGGACCGTAGCCCAGCAGGCTCCTCTGTCTGTGGGATTGTCCAGGCGAGAACACTGGAGTGGGTAGCTATTCGCTTCTCCAGGGGATCTTTCCCAACCCGGATCTCCCGCATTGTATGCAGCTTCTTTACTATCTGAGCCACCAGGGAAGCCCCTTAAATTACAAGGCACCAGTTAAATTTCCATTGTTTTAGTTTTTATATTTTATTTTTTTAAAGAAACATTTGCTTATTTATTTGGCTGTGCTGGTGTTATTGTAGCACACGGAATCTTTAGCTGCAGCGCGCGGGACACAGCTCCCCGGCCAGGGATCAAGCTCGCGCTCCCTTCACGGGAAGCGTAGAAGCAACCATGGGACTACCAGGGAAGTCCCTGAGCTTTTTATATACATTACAGAGTTTTAAGTGTAAGTACATATCAGATATTGCATAATAGACAATACACAGGAACCTAATATACACACATCCCATGGGATGTTTGAGACAAGTAGTGTATTGGGTGGGTTTCTGCGGAGGCTTGGACGGTAAAGAGTCTGGCTGCCCGTGCAGGACACCCGGGTTCAATCCCTGGGTCAGGAAGATTCCCCTTCTCCAGCTCATTTAGTTACAAGTATGTCCCGTGCAATATTTGAGACAAGTAATTTATGAAGTATGTCTCGTGTGATCTTTGAGACAAAGAATTCATTTACTGTTGGAGTATCCCAAGCAATATTTGAGACAAGTAGTTTATTTAGTATAAGTGGATCCCATGCAATATTTCAGACAAGTAGTTTATTTAGTAAAAGTATGTCCCGTGCTATGGTTGTGACTTACTTATACCAAAGAATATTGTTTGTTTGTTTTAATCTGAAACTCAAATGTGACTATGAGTCCTGTGTGTCGATTTGCTAAAGCCGGCAACCCTGTTTGAAACATTTGTCTAAGACCTAGAACCAGGCTGATGAAGCTGTTACAATCAGAATATCCCTTACTGTTCAGCACTTTGCAATCTGACCTTTGATGGGATCATTCAGTTCAGTTCAGTTCAGTTCAGTCGCTCAGTCGCGTCCGACTCTCTGTGACCCCATGAACCGCAGCACGCCAGGCCTCCCTGTCCATCACCAACTCCTGGAGTTCACCCAGACTCGCGTCCATCGAGTCCGTGATGCCATCCAGCCATCTCATCCTCTGTCGCCCCCTTCTCCTCCTGCCCCCAATCCCTCCCAGCCTCAGGGTCTTTTCCAGTGAGTCGGCTGTTTGCATCAGGCGGCCAGAGTACTGGAGGGAAATGTCTCACTAGACTCCTGACCTTAAGGAGGACATGAAAACCTTCGTCTTCTGTTTCGGGAGATATCAGGGGACAGGTGGAAAATGTGGCTCAAGTCTGACCAGTTCGCCGACTATTCTCTGAAGAAAACGGGGTTTCAGGGCTCTGTGTGTTCATGCTGCCTTCGAGATCCTAGCAGGACGCTCTGTTATCCCATGTCTTGAGATGCTTGTAGTGAGAGTCTTTACAAATACGTGCACCCAGCATTTTTCAGGGTGTTTCAGCAGGAATGTTGGGTCAAGTGAGTTAACTTTCCATGTTACCAGAAATAGCAAGCGTATTAAACGAGTGCAGCATGACAGGTTAAGAAGACAAGAAGAAAATCAGAATTAAGGATTTAAGTTATGTAACAGAAGGAAACTTTCACGGGTGTGTAACAAAGTCCATACCCGTAAAACAGAAATGACATTTCAAACCATCAGTTCCATCTTGCTATGTTCCACATATATGCATTAATATCCGGTCCCTGTGTTATCTTTCTGACTTACTTCAGTCTTTATAATACAGTTCATTTGCAGAGTGGAGATCCAGACTTGTGGGCACAGTGGGAGGAGGAGAACCTGAAAGTGAAACTCACTCAGTCATGTCCCACTCTTTGCAACCCCGTGGACTATGCGGTCCTTGGAATTCTCCAGACCAGAAAACTGAGGTGGGTGGCCTTTCCCTTCTCCAGGGGATCTTCCTGACCCAGGAATCGAACCCAGGTCTCCTAGAATTGCAGGCGGATTCTTTACCAGCTGAGCCACCAGGGAGGCCCTAGAATTCTCAAGTGGGTAGCCTATGCCTTCTCCAGGAGATCTTCCTGACCCAGGAATCGAACCGGAGTCTCCTGCATTGCAGGCGGATTCTTTACCAGCTGAGCTACGGGACAGAAGGAGAGAGAAGCATGGATACATATACACGGCTGTACGTAAGAACAGATGCTGGTGGGCGTCTGCTCTATGACTCAGGGAACTCAAACCAGTGATCTGAGACAACCTAGAGTGCTGGGATGGGGAAGGAGTGGGAGGTGGGAGGGAGGTTCAAGAGGGAGGGGAACATGTGTATATTTACGGCTGATTCGTGCTGGTGCATGGCAGAGACCAACACAGTATTGTAAAGCCATTATCCTGCAGTGAAAAATAGATAAATCAACTATTAGCTCAGAAAGAAAAAAAAAAAATTCCAAGTGGTATAAATAGGTCAGCCATATTCAGGGCCATACTCTCATGAAGACAACATTTGAAAACAAAAATACTTGCAAAGAAACGTGAATTTTTTTTATTTTTTGGTTGGGTTTTTTTTTTTCCCTACTTTACAATATTGTATTGGTTTTGCCATACATCAACGTGAATCCACCATGGGTATACACGTGTTCCCCATCCTGAATCCCCCTCTCCCTGGAATGTTTTTACTGAAATGCAGCTGATGGTCAAGGCTGAGCCAAGGTCCGCTGTAGAGCAAAGCCTTTCCGTTGTACACACGTCTATGCTGCTGCTGCTGCTAAGTCGCTTCAGTCGTGTCCGACTCTGTGCAACCCCATAGACGGCAGCCCACCAGGCTCCCCCGTCCCTGGGATTCTCCAGGCAAGAACACTGGAGTGGGTTGCCATTTCCTTCTCCAATGCATGAAAGTGAAAAGTGAAAGGGAAGTCTCTCAGTCGTATCCGGCTCTTCACGACCCCATAGACGGCAGCCCACCAGGCTCCCTTGTCCCTGGGATTCTTCAGGCAAGAACACCGGAGTGGGTTGCCATTTCCTTCTCCAATGCATGAACATGAAAAGTAAAAGTAATGTCGCTTAGTCATGTCCGACTCCTAGCGACCCCATGGACTGCAGCCCACCAGGCTCCCCCGTCCCTGGGATTCTCCAGGCAAGAGTACTGGAGTGGGTTGCTTTAAAAAATACTGCTTCCCATGCTGGTTTATGCCAGGATATTGAGTCTAGCTCCCTGAGCTCTGCAGTAGGACCTTGGTGTTTTCTCCATCCTGTATATAACTGTTGTCACCAGCTCACGCCAAACTCCCATCCATGCTTCCTCACTGCTCTGTCCTCTGGCAACCAGAAATCCATTCTCTGCGTCTGTAAATCGATTTCTGTTTGTGCGTGTGCTCACTCATGCCTGACTCTTTGCGACCCTACGGGCTGTATCCCACCCGGCTCCTCTGTGGAATTCTCCAGGCAAGAAGACTGCAGTGGGTTGTCATTTCTTTCTCTAGCAGATCTTCCTAATGCAGGGATCCATCCTGGGTCTCCTGCGTTGTGTAGGTAACTTTATTTATACCGTATTTTTAGATTCTGCAAGTAAGGGATATCATGAGGTATTAGCCTTTCTCTGTCTGATTTACTTCAGTTAGTAAGATCATCTCTGTGCCTTCCCTGGTGGCTCAGTGGCAAAGCATCTGCCTGAAATGTAGGAGACTCAGGTTCGACCCCTGGGTCGGGAAGATCCCCTGGAGAAGGGCATGGCCACCCAACTCCAGTATTTTTCCCTGGAGAATTCCATGAACAGAGGAGCCTGGTGGGCTACAGTCCATGCGTTTGCAAAGTGGGGCTGCTGCTGCTGCTGCTAAGTTGCTTCAGTCGTGTCCGACTCTGTGCGACCCCATAGACGGCAGCCCACCAGGCTCCGCCATCCCTGGGATTCTCCAGGCAAGAACTCTGGAGTGGGTTGCCATTTCCTTCTCCAATGCATGAAAGTGAAAAGTGAAAGTGAAGTCGCTCAGTCTTGACCTACTCTTAGCGACCCCATGGACTGCAGCCCACCAGGCTCCCCAGTCCATGGGATTTTCCAGGCAAGAACACCAGAGTGGGTTGCCATTTCCTTCTTCAATGCATGAAAGTGAAAAGTGAAAGTGAAGTCGCTGAGTTGTGTCCGACTCTTCACAACCTCATGGACTGCAGCCTACCAGGCTCCCCGGTCCATGGGATTTTCCAGGCAAGAGTGCTGCAGTGGGGTGCCATCGCCTTCTCCAAAAGCGGGGTTGCAAAGAGTCAAACGTGGTAGAGTGACTAACGCTTTCACTTTCAAGATCGTCGCTAGGTCCGTCCACGTAGTTGCAAATGGCACTGTTCCAGCCTTCCTCGTGGCCGAGTAATATTCCACGCTGTGTAGGTAGCACGTCTTCTTTATCTTTTCATCCGTCGATGAACACTTAGGTTGCTTCCATCTCTCAGCTGTTGTGAACAGCACTGCTGGGGCCATTGGGGTGCATGTATCTTTATGAATTGTGGTTTTCTCTAGGAATATGCCCAGGAGTGGGATTACTGGGTCATATGTTAGCTCCGTTTTTGTTTTCTGAGGAACTACAATACGGCTATCCACAGTGGCTGCACCAACTTACCTCCCCACCAACAGCGTAGGGGAGTCTTCGTAACTATTCCATAAACGTTGGTCACTCTGTTTTGTAGACGAGTTCATTTGCACCCTTTTTTGAGGATTCTACAGAAGCGCAATGTCATACATCGGTCAGTCTTTCTCTGGTTGACTTGGCGTGATACCGTCCACGTCCGTCCACGTGGTGTGCCATTGGCTCATTCTTTCTGATGACTGAGCAATATTCCATTGTATTATTCCACCTCTTGCTTATCCGTTCATCTGTCACAGGCCATTTGCATCGTTTCTGAGTCTTGGCTCTTGTCAATGGTTGTGCTATCAACTTTGGGCTGCATGTGTATTTTTGAAGGATAGTTTCCAACCGGGATAGTTTTTTGGAGAAGGCAATGGCACCCTACTCCAGTACTCTTGTCTGGAAAATCCCATGGATGGAGGAGCCTGGTGGGCTGCAGTCCATGGGGTCGCTAAGAGTCTGAAACAACTAACTGACTTCACTTTCACTTTTCACTTTCATGCATTGGAGAAGGAAATGGCAACCCACTCCAGTGTTCTTGCCTGGATATTCCCAGGGACACGGGAGCCTGGTGGGCTGCCATCTATGGGGTCGCACAGAGTCGGACACGACTAAAGCGACTTAGCAGCAGCAGCAGCAGATATCTTTTTGGAAGAAGAAGATTTAAACTCATCACCGTTTCAGAACTTTGTGGGTACGGCAAAAAGTACTCTTGGAGTGGGGTGGGGTGAGGGGACTGACCTTTTTTTAGAATGAGTTTACTTTTAAAATGAATTCAGCATTCGATTGAGAAGTGGATAAAGAGAAGCGTCCATCGCAAGAAAGTAATAAGTGGAACTTTTCAGTTACCGACAGAGGAACTGAATGACTGAGATCATGGATCCGTATCGAAAGTGAAGTGATAGTGTTAGTCGCGTCCAACTCTTTGCGACCCCATGGAATTCTCCAGGCAAGAATACTGCAGTGGGTAGCCATTGCCTTCTCCAGCGGATCTTCCAAACCCAGGGATTGAACCCAGGTCTCCTGCATTGCAGGGGGATTCTTTACCAGCTGAGCCACCAGGGAAGCCGAAGAATCCTGGAGTGGGTCGCCTTTCCCTTCTCCGGTGGATCTTCCCAACCCAGGAATCGAACCGGGGCCTCCTGCATTGCAGGCAGATTCTTTACCATCAGAGCCAGGTAGACTGCTAGAAAGCGTATGAAAAAGCATTAAAGTGCACATACCCCAAGTCAACCCCAAAACAGTACCCGCATCACAAAAATCAGTCTGACTGACAGAGGTTTATACAAATATTATTGAAAAATAGAATACAAGGAGTTCTTCTAGGGAAAATATGCATTAGCACAGCTAGAAAAACAAAATAAGCATCCGTATATCAGCTTTAAGGAAGAAGTTGAGTAAGAGCTATCGGCATAAAAACGTTCAAGGTCACAGAATTCCAAAGCAAGTTCTCGGAAACCCGCGAGTCATTCTCAAAGTATTTATATTATCCAGAGACCGCGTTGAGGTGGAATGCTTCCAAGTAATTCTGTGAGAGACATCTCAGAATCATTCTGAAATTTGATTTTTAAAGCACACTGAGATCTATGCACTGTCGTGTGAAATACACAGCAAGTGGGCGGCTGCTCTGCAGCTCAGGGAGCTCAGCTCGGGGCCCTGTGATGACCTAGAGGGCTGGGCGGGGGCGGGGAGGCTCCAGAGGGCCGGGATCTATGTAGACACATGGCTGATTCACGCTGCTGTGCAGCAGACGCTGACAGCATTGTAAAGCAGCTATACCACAGTACAAATTTATCTTTAAGTTTAAAAAAAAAGAAAGAAAAAAGTAGTACAAGGCAAAGAGAGTCCAAAGTGATATGAATATGATGGCAAATAACATGAAAATCAATAGAGCAGATAGCAGTGTTCACTACATCAGAAGAGGAACATGCACGGAAAGGTGAGGTTAATGTGAGGCGCTGCGGTGCTGTGCTGAGTCGTTTCAGCCGTGTCCCACTCCCTGCGACCACATGGACTGTGGTTCACAGGCTCCTCTGTCCACGGGATTCTCCAGACAAGAACACTGGAGTGGGTTGCCCTGGCCCTCCCCCAGGGGATGGTCATGACTTAGGGATCGAACTCAGGTCTCCTGCATTGCAGGCAGATTCTTTACCATCTGAGCCACCTGGGAAAGCTATTTATAACCTTTATAAAGAAAGCTGAGTGCCAAAGAATTTATACTTTCGAACTATGGTGCTGGAGAAGACTCTTGAGAGTCCTGTGCAGAGGGAAGAGATCAAACCAGACCATCCTAAAGGAAATTAACCCTGAATATTCACTGGAAGGACTGATGCTGAAGCTGCAGCTCCAATACTTGGGCCACCTGAGGTGAAGAACCAAGTCCTTGGAAAAGACCCTGATGCTGGGAAAGATTGAAGGCGGGAGGAGAAGGGGATGACAGAGGATGAGATGGTTGGATGGCATCACCGACTCGGTGGACATGAGTTTGAGCAAGCTCCGGGAGACAGTGAAGGACGGGGAAGCCTGGCGTGCTGTGGTCCGTGGGGTCGCAAAGAATCAGACACAACTCAGTGACTGAACAACAAATTTTCTCAATGGACACATTTTCTTATTAATTTCAAGTGAAACCCGTAGACTGCATGGCATATCCAAGAACTGCTCAGCCTGCGGGGACTAAACCGCTTTCACACACTTTTCAGGGCTCTTGTGTGAAAGATGACCCTGGAAGTAATAAGGTCCATCTCCCCGCCACCGCTTAACCCAGAGACGGAAATCCCCATTGCCCAGGAATAATGAGAGGCGGCCATGCAGACAGGTGTGTGTCTGGACATGTAACCAACGCCCAGCTCTTCCTGGTCTGCGTTATTTCCTTTGTGTTTTTTCCCTTTGGGGGGGGATAGATTTTGCGTCTCATCATGGTTGACACAACAGTGGGGGAGCAATGTGAATCAAGGCGTTCCCTGCGCTAGACGGAGAGAAAATTGTATATTCCGTGACATGTGCCGTCAGGCCCGTACTATTTCCACTGAGCCCGTGGCTAATTATTGTCTGCCATGAACATTTGGGTTAATTTATGCACGCCTATCCCTCATCTCCCAGAAGGAAAAAAAAAAAAAAAAGAAAATAGAGCGCAACACCGGGGCTGCAGAAACCCGTAATTTTAGCTGTCGGTCGACGCCTCCCTGATGAGACAAAGCCTTTGCGAGTTGAGTCTCATCATCCACGCCAAGTGTGCAGGCCGGAGATGAAGCATTTGGTTCTGAGTTTGTTCTACAGCTGGACACGTGCGTGCAGGAGTCGCGATGTTTGTTGCTAGGGGTGTTCGTTTCCCCAAGGTGGTACCCTCGGCACATCTCCAAGGAAACTTACCCTATTTTTTGTTCTATAAATAAACTCTCTTTCTTTGCATTTATAATCTTAAAATATGAGGCTTGTCTTAATATCATCTTAAAGTCATCTTAATATCATCTAAAAATATGAGGCTTTATGAGGCTTGTCTCCTAAAGGTAATTCTTGGCTGTATTTTAGCCGCTGTTGCTTCCTTGGTGATTTTTTTTTTTTTTTGGTAGTCGGGGGTAGGATTAGATTAGATTTGCTCAATCAGACATTGCTGGTTTCACCCATCCACCGCTGGCTCTTGTCTGGAAGGTTCAGATCCTAACTTCATCCCTGGCCACTATCGGAAAGAAGTGTCCATTTCCTCATTTGCTCACTAACCTGGGTAAAGCTGGTCTTGGCGTGTGTCCAGTGAGCTTTGCGGAAGGAAGGCATTTTCCACATTGCTTCCTTTGGATGGAAATGAAGATGCGTGAAGATCACTGAGAACCAAGGCTAACTTGTTAAAAGAGAGAAGACCTCTGATGAGGCCAGCAAACGTTTGATCTCATCCAGCAGAGATGCTCGTGGGTAATAACAAACGTCTGTCTAGTCAAAGCTGTGGTTTTCCCAGTAGTCATGTATGGATGTGAGAGTTGGACCGTAAAGAGTAGGTGCTGAAGAATGGATCCTTTTGAACCGTGATGTTGGAGAAGACTTCTTGAGAGTCCCTCGCACTGCAAGGAGATCCAACCAGTCCATCCTAAAGGGGATCAGTCCTGAATATTCATTGGAAGGACTGATGCTAAAGCTGAAGCTCCGATCCTTTGGCGCTTGATTCAAAGAGCTAACTAATTGGAAAAGACCTTGAGGCTGAAAAAGATTGAAGGCGGGAGGAGAAGGGGATGACAGAGGGTGAGATGGTTGGATGGCATCACTGACTCGATGGACATGAGTCTGAGTAAAGTCTGGGAGATGGTGAAGAACAGGGAAAGCCTGGTGGGCTGCAGTCACTGGGGTCTCAGAGTCAGACACGACTGAGCAAGTGAACAAAAACAACATCACTGTACATGTAATTACCAGAAAAAAAAGAACTCCGGTCACTCTGCATTTTTATTTTTACATTTTACTGGACTATAGATGATTTGCAATGTGTTAGTTTCAATGTGTTGGTTTCAGCAAAGTGGTTTGCTTAGACATACACCTATTCTTTTTCGGATCCTTTTCTCATATATGTTGTCAGAGCGTATTGAGTAGAGATCCCTGTGATATATAGTAGTTCCTTGTTGATCATCTAATTTATACATAGTGGTGCGTATCTGGGCTTCCCTGGTGGTGCAGACCGTTAAGGATCCCTCTGCAGTGCGGGAGAGCCGGGTTCAATCGCTGCGTCGGGAAGATCCCCTGGAGGAGGAGGGCATGGCAACCCTCTCCAGCACTCTTGCCTGGAGAGTCCGCATGGGCAGAGGAGCCTGGCAGGCTACAGTCCACGGGGGTCTCAGGGTTGGACACGACTGAGCATGTAAGCACAGTGAGTATGTTTTAATCACAAACTGCTCATTTTCCCTCCTCTGCCCCTTCCCCTTTGGTAACCTCAAGTTTGTTTTCTCCGTGAGTCTGTTTCTGTTTCATAAATAAGTTCACTGGTATCATTAAAAAAATTTCTTTATTGGAGTATAGATGTTTTACAATGCTGTGTGAGTTTCTGCGGTACAACAAATTAAATCCGCTATATGGACACATTGACCCCCTCCCTTTTGGATTCCCTTCCCATTTAGATCATTCATTAGCATCCTTTTCTCAAATTAGATTCCATGCATCAGTGACATCACATGGTGTGTTTCCTTTTCTCTGTGACTGACTTCATTTAGTATGACCGTTTCTAGGTCCAACCATGTGGCTGCCAGAGGCATGGTTTATTCTTTTCCGTGGCTGCGTGGCATCCACTGTGTGAACGTACCGCAGCTTCTCTCTCCGTCGCTCTGCTGATGGACCTGTAGGTCGCGTCCGTGTCCGGGCTGTTGTAAACAGCACTGCTCTGAACGCTGAGGGTGCATGTATCTTTCCGGCTCCTGTCTTTCTCTGGGTGGGTGTATGCCCGGGGGTGGGATTGCAGAGTCACATCATAGTCCTGTTTTTAGTTTTTGAAAGACTCTCCAGACCGTTCTCCATAACGGTGTCCCGATTTCCGATCCCACCAACAGTGTAGGAGCGTTCCCTTTCCTCCGCACCCTCTCCAGCATTTACTGTTTGTAGATTTTTTTTGATGGTGGCCATGCTGGCTGGTGCGAGGTGATAACCTCATTGTAGTTTTGAAGTGCATTTTTCTAAAGTTCACTGGTGCTGAACATCTTCTCATGTGCCTCTTGGCCATCTGTATGTCTTCTTTGAAGAAATGTCTGTTTAGCTTTCCTGCCCCTTTTTGGACCGCATTGCTTGCTTTGATGTTGTTCAGCAGAAATGAACATGACGTTGTAAATCAACTCTGCGTGACCCCATGGACGGCAGCCCACCAGGCTCCTCAGTCCCTGGGACTTTCCCGGCAGGAGTGCTGCAGTGGGGTGCCCCTGCCTTCCCCACCACACTCTAGGAGTTCCTATTCTATCAAGGAAGACAGACACACAAACCTACCACTACACCGGAGGCCCCATTCAGATCAAGGTGTTTTAAGAGCAAGACAAGGAAGGATTAATTCTGCAGAGGAAGAGATAAGCTAGCAATATGTTAGAAATCACGAAGTAGATAGGTAATATGTTAGAAATCCTCAAGAAACAAGTCATACATCAGGAAAAAGAAGAAACAAAAGCAAGTACAACATTCTAAAGAGAGGGTAAAACAGATACAGGGAAGTACTGGGTTGGTCAGAAAGGTCATTCAGGTTTTTCCGTACCACCTATGGAAAAACTCAAAAGAACTTTTGGGCCAACCCAGCACATAAGATATGCAGAAAAAGTGAGCAGTCCAGTACATCTCACACACAAAGCTTTATGCAGAAAAAGCGAGCAGTCCAGTACAGCTCACACACAAAGCTTTATGCAGAAAAAGCGAGCAGTCCAGTACAGCTCACACACAAAGCTTTATGCAGAAGGTGGCAGGACTGACTAAGATTAGGTCTCGGTTGAAGGGTGCTGTGACAGGAAGTTCAAGTCAATCACACAGATAAGGAGTCAAAGGCCAGGATCAACAGGGGACTTTCTAGCAGAGCAACAACCCATGGCTCTGCAGTCTCTTACTGAGCAACAATCCAGCTCTTCCTTTAAACAGAATTGAGGAATCTAGCCTTCTTAAAGTTTCATTTTCCTCACTTACACCCTCCTTATTCATGCAGTTCGAAATTTTACCCAATCCTTTGGCATCCATCATAAATTAGAGAAACAGAGACCATGTCCCAGACAGTGTGCCAAATACATTCTCATTCAATCCTAACAATCCTCTGAAGTAAGATTACCACTTCACAGATGATGAACGTGAAAGTTACTCAGTCGTGAAACCCAGGGACTATACAGTCCATGGAATTCTCCAGGCCAGAACTTTCCCTTCTCCAGGAGATCTTCCCAACCCAGGTATCGAACCCAGATCTCCCACATTGCAGGTGGATTCTTTACCAGCTGAGCCACCAGGAAAGTCCACAGATGATGAAACTGTGAATCAGAAAGAATGGTCCCAAAGCCATCAGTAGTTAAGCCACAGTTCAAACCCATTATGTATGTAACTTCAAATGGAACTAATTTACTAATCAAACATGAAAAATCTTCTAACAGACAACAGAAAAATCTACTGGTATTTCCACAACTGATGTCAGCAACTAATCAGTACTCAATTTTGAGGCAAATATTTCTCAAGCCAAGAACCATATAAAATAAAATGTTTCTTACATACAAAAAGAAAGTATCTCAGTCAGTAAAGAATCTTCCTGCAATGCAGGACACGTGGGTTCGATCCCTGGGTCTGGAAGATCCCCTGGAGGAGGCCATGGAAACCACCCAGTGCAATATCCTTGCCTGGAGAATCCCAGGGAAGAGGAGCCTTGCGGGCTACATTCCATGGGGTCGCAGACTTGGACACAACTTAGCGACTAAACCACCAAACCTGAAAATATGTTTCTATTTACATAGATTCCAATCTTATTCTTAGAGTGGGTTTTTTTTTTTTTTCCTGGGAGGTTAAGAGGTTACTTATAAAAGAACTCAGTCTTTGGAAAATTTGCACCTGAATTCAGTCGTCAGAGAAAGCTCAAGGCAGTGACTTCTGTTCTACCCAGAAGGGTTAGAAAACCTGTTTTTTTTTTTTTCTTTAATTCTCATTATTTATTTTTTTCACTCTTGGTTGGCTAATACGTCCAGAGCTTTTTTTTTTTTTTTTTCCCAGTGTCTTGGAGATGTTTCTGTTACAGTTCTTTGTTTCCTCACCAACATTCTTAGAGTCTGATCTTAACCTTGACTGTTGGGAAGCTTCCATGATAACAGTGTTTATCAGATGTGTTCCCAGCGACTCAGTTTCTCACAGCATGTTTTATTTTTTTTTCCTTATTATTATTTCAGTATAACTGACGAACAACGTCCCTTCCTATGTTAATTATGGAACACTGCATAGAGGCTGTGGGATACCGTGGAAATCTATCCCCGTTCTCTCTTTTTTTTTTTCCCCCATCACGGTCCTGCGTTGTAAAAATCCAGAACGGTTTATGAACGTGCAGTGGGGTTTTGGGAGACGTGATTGATAGTTTGTTTTTTTGGGCAACATCATAAATAAAGGAAGGTTGCATTGTAACCCAAAGTATAAAACAAATAACCATTCATCTCTGCGAACATAAATAAGTGATTAGATAAATCCATAATGGGGAGAATAGATAAATCTTCCTTGAAGGAGAAGAAACTCACATAGGTAATTTACATAGACAGTCAGCCCTCCAGGACACGGAGCGTAAATTTCCAGGCCCATCACCGACTCGATGGACTTGAGTTTGAGCAAACTCCGGGAGTTGGTGATGGACAGGGAAGCCTGGCGTGCTGCAGTCCAGGGGGTCGCAGAGAGTCGGACATGACTGACCAACTTAAGAGCAATGCCAAGACATGTTCCTCCGGGTTCCCTGGGCCACAGAGTGCCACTCCCTCCACCGTGAACTCCTTCTTGGGGTGTCGAAGGTCAGCAGCTGCAGCAGCTCGGGGCTCAGGCTCCCGAGAGGCAGACGGCGGATGCCCTTGTTGTCGTTCAGTGGGCGGCAAACGCCAACTTGCAGGAGACATGGCCATTCACTGCAGACAAGGGCAAAGCCATCTGAATGTGTTCATTCCTGCTTGCTGGAGAGAGAACAGAAAACACTTTTGCCTTTAAAAACAAATAATAATAATTCTAGGCTCTGGGTTTTATGAGATGACCCCAGGGAGAGTTTTAGAATCTCACTTGACCCCAAGAAGCAGTCGTTCTGAAACTGGGCTGCAGGCTTTAGAATTCAGAGAGCTGGCAAAAATCCCAATACCTGTACCATCTTCCCTGGCCACTGAATTAAAATCTCTTGAAGTCAAATCCAGGCAAAGGGAAGTGTATTGGGTTCCCCACGGACTCTCGTGCAGGGGTCCCCAACCTCCAGGCTGGGGTCAAGTATGTCCGGTTAGATGAGCAGCGGCATTAGCTTAGCAATAAAGTGCAAAATAAATGTAGTGTGCTTGAATCATCCCCAAACTATCCCCACCCCACCCCACCACCACCTAAAGGAAATCAGTCCTGAATATTCATTGGAAGGACTGATGCTGATGCTGAAATTCCAACCTTTGGCCACCTGATGCGAAGAATTGACTCCTTAGAAAAGACCCTGATGCTGGGAAAGATTGAAGGCGGGAGGAGAAGGAGATGACAGAGGATGAGATGGTTGGATGGCATCACCAACTCCATGGACATGAGTTTAGGCAAGCTCTGGGAGTTGGTGATGGACAGGGAAGCCTGGCATGTTGCAGCCCATGCGGTCGCAAAGAGTCGGACACGACTGAGCGACTGAACTGAACGGACCCCCCCCACCATGGTCTGTGGAAAAATTGTCTCCCGTGAAAGTCGGCCCTAGGGCTGAAAAGTTTGGGATGCGATGCTCTAGTGAACAGGAAAATTTTAGTCTCTCTGTAAAAAGCATTGTGTGCAAAACAACGTATTTCTAGCAGTGACTGTGGCATCCTTGAAAAATATTTATGACAAAGAATTCTGAGTCTTACCACTTTGGACTGTTTCATAACAACAGAGAAAATCTGACTCATGCTCGGCGTTGGCTGAGGTGAGACACAGCTCATGTTTTATTCATCTTGGAGACTGTTGGTACTACGTAGGATTTTTAAGATGAAAGTATCTGTAATGTTAACAGTATCCCTTATTACCCAATTACAGTATTATTGCATTCTTTCCCTACCCAAAGTTTCATGTCCTGTAAATATGTTTTTGTCCATCACGTGTTATTTTTATTCACCAAGAAAAAGTTAGTCTAAAAAAAAAAATTTTTTTTTTTAAGTTTCAGTTTGGGAGGATGAAACATATTCTGAACACGAACAGCAAGAATGCTTCCACAACAGTATGAAGGTACTTGATGTCTCTGCTTGAAAAATGGTCCCAAAGGATGACAGAAAGAATTAAAGTAGTTAAATCATTTTTAAAAAGGAAGCTGAAATATAAAAAGAAACAGGTAACCTGGCCTCATGCTGTCTGTCGCCTTGCCGGAAGCATGGAGCCCCAGTGAGAGTCATCTTTGCAGAAGGTAAGACCTTGCCCCAAATTAGGGGCTTCCCAAGTGGCTCAGTGGTAAAGAACGGTCCTGCCAATGCAGGAGGCTCAGGTTCAATCCTTCCCTCAGGAAGATTCCCCTGGAGGAGGGCATGGCCCTCTCCCCTGGAGAGCCGCATGGACAGAGGAGCCCGGTGGGCCGCAGTCCACGGGGTCGCAAAGACTCGGACATGAGTGAGCGACTAAGCACGCACGCACACACCTCAAATGACTCAAGCAGAATCCACATTTTAGCAACATCTCCAAGACATGCGTATAGCCACACTTAAGGGTCAGTTGCCCTGATAGCCAGCACCTATGTAAGAGTGCAGTGGTGTTTGTTGAGAATAAAGAAAAAGAGGAAGGGAAGGGGAAAGGAATGGCTGATCTGAGGAGACCCAGAAGCATGACCGAGTCCAGCCTCTACATTTTACGGATAACAGGATGGTGAATGAAAGCTCAGAAGTGGGGTAGCAGTCTACTGCGCCAGGCAAGCTGGGATCAGTGTGTATACATTCTGGCCCACTGCTGCCTTGAAGCCAGGGTGAGTGTGACATGTGACCCAGTGGAATTCACTCATCCTGGAGGAATAACACAGATCGCCAGGTTCAGCCTCCAAACATCACATCTTGCTGAGGAAGCGTCACGTGCAACTTGCCAACAAACAGCCAAAGCAGACTTTACAGATTTGATTAGAAACCCACTGAAAATATCCCCCGGGATCCAACATTCTCAGTGCATTCAGAGGCGTTCCTAAAACTTAACTGTTTTCTTCCAGATCTGTTATTGTCTTTGTCCAGTCGCTCAGTCGGGTCTGACTCTTTGCGACCCCATGGACTGCAGCACGCCAGGCTTCCCTGTCCATCACCAACTCCTGGAGTTTGCTCAGACTCACGTCCATTGAGTCAGCGATGCCATCTAACTGTCTTATCCTCTGCCACCACCTTCTCCTTTTGCCTGTTAGGATACTAACATAAATCTGGGAATGGCAACCCAGGCCAGTGTTCTTGCCTGGAGAATCCCATGGACAGAGGAGCCTGGCGGGCTGCAGTCCAGGGGGTCGCAGAGTCAGACACGCCTGAGCGCTCACACAGGCATCTATGTCTGTACCTAAGCCCGTGATCCACAGCGCATGGTACCCCCTGGACCAGGGGCTGAGCCACGGCCTTGTCTGAACCACCAGAGACATCCAAGCTTCTGATCTGTGTTTCCATTTTGACTTCTCACAGACACCAGGACTAAATTTTATCCCCCTTCGGTGATGGCAAATATCTTCTATCATTTTCTTCCCGGGTCTTCAGTCAATCAGTTCCGTCGCTCAGTCGAGTCTGACTCTTTGCGACCCCGTGGACTGCAGCACGCCAGGCCTCCCTGTCCATCGCCAACTCCCAGAGTTTACTCAAATTCATGTCCATCAAGTCGGTGATGCCATCCAACCATCTCATCCTGTCATCCCCTTCTCCTCCTGCCTTCAGTCTTCCCCAGCATCAGGGTCTCTTTTTCCAATGAGTCAGCTCTTCACATCAGGTGGCCAAAGGATTGGAGTTTCAGCTTCAGCATCCATCCTTCCAATGAGTATTCAGCACTGGATTCCTTGAGGATGGACTGGTTGGAACTCCTTGCAGTCCAAGGGACTCTCAAGAGTCTTCTCCAACACCACAGTTCAAAAGCATCAATTCTTTGGCACTCAGCTTTCTTTATAGTCCAACTCTCACATCCATGCACAACCACTGGGAAAACCATAGCCTTGACTAGACGGACCTTTGTCGGCAAAGTAATGTCTCTGCTTTTTAATATGCTGTCTAGGTTGGTCATAACTTTCCCTCCCAGGAGTAAGCATCTTTTATTTCATGGCTGCAGTCACCATCTGCAGTGATGTTGGAGCCCAAAAACATAATCCCGGATCTTAGCAAATCATTTTTTAATTTAAACATCGCTTTATCTGAAGTTACTGGATTTAGGCAGTTTGAACATTCTTTTCAATGTAAGATTAGCCACACACAAAAAAAAATTCCTCATATATCACGCCTAGTTGTTCACGGATAAGCCTTCAAGATGCTTTTTTGAGTGGACAGATTTGAGAAATGGAGGAGAATATAAAAATAATGGACGCACCTCAAACAATCTGAGTCATGGAGAGTTTGCCAAAATCTTGGTTGTGAAATTTTTAACTTTGCTTTCTTGGACTAATCTGTATATTGGTTTTAATTCCATATACAGTTTTTCCTTTAATGAGTGGGCTGACTTGAATATGACACAGTCATGTTTGCTAAAAGTTGGCTTAATTCTCAACATGCAAAATACTAAGATCATGGAATCCGGTCCCATCACTTCATGGCAAATAGATCGGGAAACAATAGAAACAGTGTCAGACTTTATTTTCTTGGGCTCCAAAATCACTGCAGATAGTGACTGCAGCCATGAAATTAAAAGATGCTTGCTCCTTGGGAGGAAAGCTATGACCAGCCTAGACAGCATATTAAAAAGCAGAGACTTGACTTTACCAACAAAGGTCCATCTAGTCAAGGCTATGGTTTTTCCAGTGGTCATGTATGGACGTGAGAGTTGGACTGTGAAGAAAGCTGAGCACTGAAGAATTGATGCTTTTGAACTGTGGTGTTGGAGGAGACTCTTGAGAGTCCCTTGGACTGCAAGGAGATCCAGCCAGTCTATCCTAAAGGAGATCAGTCGTGGGTGTTCACTGGAAGGACTGATGCTGAAGCTGAAACTTCAATCCTTTGTCTACCTGATGTGAAGAGCTGACTCATTGGAAAAGACACTGATGCTGGGAAAGATTGAAGGCTGGAGGAGAAGGGGACGACAGAGGATGAGATGGTTGGATGGCATCACCGACTCCGTGGACATGAGTTTGAGCAACCTCCAGGAGATGGTGATGGACCGGGAAGCCTGGCGTACTGCAGTCCAGCAGAGGTCACAGAGTCAGACATGAGCGAGTGAAGAACAACATACATCCTTAGGAGAAGAGACAAAAGAGCAACATTTTGCTTTACCTAGCCAGACTCGCGCATTCATTTGGCAAAGTTGGATTTTGTAGCGGGATCTCGAAAGCTCTCTCTTTGCAGTCGTCTTGGCCCTGCAGCCCTCATTCTGTGTCATTCAGAGTCAGATACCACATTCCCATGATCTCATCTTCCCTTGACATCCTCCAAAACCTTCGGCTCAGCAGAGGCCGCTGATTATCTCTAATGACACCCCCAAGTAGCGCTACACAGTACGTGCAACTTAGCAGAGATGATCGATGTTAGAAAAATGCCGGCTGACTTCCAGAAAAGGCTCTCCCTGGCACGGCAAGGCTGTCCTACCCCCCGGGCTCATCTGGGCAGCGCATGCTGCCGTCCACTGCGTTCCCCACCACCCCCGGTCCTCTCCACCCCCGCCCAGCAGTTCGCATCCCCTAGCCCCCATGTCGGCGATAATAACGGAGCTCATCCACGCCTACGTTTGCCGGTCCTCAGGAAGAAATGCCCACCCTCACCCCTGGCAAAAGCATTTCCGTATTTTAAACGCCCACTGATATTGGAACAGCAGCCTCTGTTCCCCTTCCCTCCTCACCCGGATGTCACCGTGATTAACCAGCAGCCCAGAGTGCCAGTGTATCCAATGCCAAGTCCAATCTTTCCAGGTCCTCAGATGCGGGCCAAGGTTGTGCTGTGGAAGTGGCCACCCACCGCGTGGCTCTCTGTGTGATTGTAATCAGGGGCACATCCTTGTTGTTGTTCAGTTGCTCAGTCGTGTCTGACTCTTGGTGACCCCGTGCACTGCAGCGCGCCAGGCCTCCCTGTCCATCACCAACTCCTGGAGTTTGCTCAAACTCATGTCCATTGAGTCAGTGATGCCATCCAGCCATCTCATCCTCTGTCGCCCCCTTTTCCTCCTACCTTCAATCTTTCCCAGCTTCAGGGTCTTTTCCAATGAGTCAGCTCTTTGCATCAGCTGGCCAAAGGATTGGAGCTTCAGCTTCAACATCAGTCCTTCCAATGAACACCCAGGACTGATGTCCTTTAGGTGGTGGACGGATGGATGGATGGAGGGATAGATGGATACATATGGATGGATGGAGGGGTGGGTGGGTGGATAGATAGACATGACTGATAGATATTATGGATGGAGAGGTGGGTGGATGGACAGATAGACATGATTGATACATACATATGGATGGATGGATGGAGGGGCGGGTGGATAGATGCATGGATTGATAGATATTATGGATGGATATGACAAGTAGGTAGATCTGATAGCCAGCTAGATTGGGGATGGATGGAGGGGTGGGTGATGGATAGATAGGCATGACTGATAGATATTATGGATGGATGGATAGACATGATTGATAGATATTATGGATGGATGGACGGGTGGGTGGATGGATAGATAGACATGATTGATACATACATATGGATGGATGGATGGAGGGGTGGGTAGATAGAGGCATGGATTGATAGATATTATGGATGGATATGACAAGTAGGTAGATCTGATAGCCAGCTAGATAGGGGATGGATGGAGGGGTGGGTGATGGATAGGTAGGCATGATTGATACATACATATGGGTGGATGGATGGAGGGGTGGGTAGGTGGATAGATAGCCTTGACTGATAGATATTATGGATGGATGGACAGGTGGGTGGATGGATGGGTAGACATGATTGATAGATATGGATGGATGGATGGATGGGTTGGTGGATGGATAGATAGACATGATTGATACATACATGTGGATGGATGGATGGAGGGGTGAGTGATGGATAGGGAGGTGTGGGTCATGGATAGATAGACATGATTGATACATACATATGGGTGGATGGATGGATAGTCATGATTGATAGATATTATGGATGGATGGATGGAGGGGTGGGTGGATGGATAGATAGACATGATTGATACATACATGTGGATGGATGGATGGAGGGGTGGGTGGATGGATGGATGGAGGGGTGGGTGGATGGACGGAGGGGTGGGTGGATGGATGGATGGAGGGGTGGGTGGATGGATGGAGGGGTGGGTGGATGGATGGATGGAGGGGTGGATGGATGGATGGAGGGGTGGGTGGATGGATGGATGGAGGGGTGGGTGGATGGATGGATGGAGGGGTGGGTGGATGGATGGAGGGGTGGGTGGATGGATAGATAGACATGATTGATACATACACATGGATGGATGGATGGAGGGGTGGGTGGATGGATGGAGGGGTGGGTGGATGGATGGAGGGGTGGGTGGATGGATGGATGGAGGGGTGGGTGGATGGATGGAGGGGTGGGTGGATGGATGGATGGAGGGGTGGGTGGATGGATGGATGGATTGATAGATATTATGGATGGATATGACAAGTAGGTAGATCTGATAGCCAGCTAGATTGGGGATGGATGGAGGGGTGGGTGATGGATAGGGAGGTGTGGGTCATGGATAGATAGACATGATTGATACATACATATGGGTGGATGGATGGATAGTCATGATTGATAGATATTATGGATGGATGGATGGAGGGGTGGGTGGATGGATAGATAGACACGATTGATACATACACATGGATGGATGGATGGAGGGGTGGATGGATGGATGGATAGACATGATTGATACATACATATGGATGGATGGATGGAGGGGTGGGTGGATAGATGGATGGATTGATAGATATTATGGATGGATATGACAAGTAGGTAGATCTGATAGCCAGCTAGATTGGGGATGGATGGAGGGGTGGGTGATGGATAGGGAGGTGTGGGTCATGGATAGATAGACATGATTGATACATACATATGGGTGGATGGATGGATAGTCATGATTGATAGATATTATGGATGGATGGATGGAGGGGTGGGTTGATGGATAGACATGATCGATACATACATATGGATGGATGGATGGAGGGGTGGTTGGATGGATAGATAGACATGATTGATACATACCTGTGGGTGGATGGATGGAGGGGTGGGTGGATGGATGGAGGGGTGGGTGGATGGATGGAGCGGTGGATGGATGGATGGAGGGGTGGGTGGATGGATGTATGGAGGGATGGATGGATGGATGGAGGGGTGGGTGGATGGATGGAGGGGTGGATAGATGGATGGAGGGGTGGGTGGATGGATGGAGGGGTGGGTGGATGGATGGATGGAGGGGTGGATGGATGGATGGAGGGGTGGGTGGGTGGATGGATGGAGGGGTGGGTGGATGGATGGAGGGGTGGATGGATGGATGGATGGAGGGGTGGATGGATGGATGGATGGAGGGGTGAGTGGATGGATGGAGGGGTGGGTGGATGGATGGATGGAGGGATGGAAGATTGGATGGAGGGGTGGGTGGATGGATGGATGGAGGGGTGGGTGGGTGGATGGATGGAGGGGATGGATGGATGGATGGAGGGGTGGGTGGATGGATGGATGGAGGGGTGAGTGGATGGATGGAGGGGTGGGTGGATGGATGGATGGAGGGATGGATGGATGGATGGAGGGGTGGGTGGATGGATGGATGGAGGGGTGGGTGGATGGATGGATGGAGGGGTGAGTGGATGGATGGAGGGGTGGGTGGATGGATGGATGGAGGGGTGGGTGGATGGATGGAGGGGTGGGTGGATGGATAGATACACATGATTGATACATACACATGGATGGATGGATGGAGGGGTGGGTGGATGGATGGAGGGGTGGGTGGATGGATGGAGGGGTGGGTGGATGGATGGATGGATGGGTGGGTGGATGGATGGAGGGGTGGGTGTATGGATGGATGGAGGGGTGGGTGGATGGATGGATGGATTGATAGATATTATGGATGGATATGACAAGTAGGTAGATCTGATAGCCAGCTAGATTGGGGATGGATGGAGGGGTGGGTGGATGGATGGATGGAGGGATGGATGGATGGATGGAGGGGTGGAGGGATGGATGGAGGGGTGGATGGAGGGGTGGTGGATGGATGGATGGAGGGGGGTGGGTGGATGGATGGAGGGGTGAGTGGATGGATGGAGGGGTGGGTGGATGGATGGAGGGGTGGGTGGATGGATGGATGGATGGAGGGGTGGGTGGATGGATGGAGGGGTGGGTGGATGGATGGAGGGGTGGGTGGATGGATGGAGGGGTGGATGGATGGATGGATGGAGGGGTGGATGGATGGATGGATGGAGGGGTGAGTGGATGGATGGAGGGGTGGGTGGATGGATGGAGGGGTGGGTGGATGGATGGAGGGGTGGGTGGATGGATGGATGGATGGAGGGGTGGGTGGATGGATGGAGGGGTGGAGGGATGGATGGATGGATGGAGGGGTGGGTGGATGGATGGAGGGGTGGGTGGATGGATGGAGGGTGGGTGGGTGGATGGATGGAGGGGTGGGTGGATGGATGGAGGGGTGGATGGATGGATGGATGGAGGGGTGAGTGGATGGATGGATGGAGGGGTGGAGTGGATGGATGGAGGGGTGGGTGGATGGATGGATGGAGGGATGGAAGATTGGATGGAGGGGTGGGTGGATGGATGGATGGAGGGATGGAGATTGGATGGAGGGGTGGGTGGATGGATGGATGGAGGGGTGGGTGGGTGGATGGATGGAGGGATGGATGGATGGATGGAGGGGTGGGTGGATGGATGGATGGAGGGATGGATGGAGGGGTGGGTGGATGGATGGATGGAGGGGTGAGTGGATGGATGGAGGGGTGGGTGGATGGATGGATGGAGGGATGGATGGATGGATGGAGGGGTGGGTGGATGGATGGATGGAGGGGTGGGTGGATGGATGGATGGAGGGGTGAGTGGATGGATGGAGGGGTGGGTGGATGGATGGATGGAGGGATGGATGGATGGATGGAGGGGTGGGTGGGTGGATGGATGGAGGGGTGGGTGGATGGATGGAGGGGTGGATGGATGGATGGAAGGGTGGGTGGATGGATGGATGCAGGGATGGATGGATGGAAGGGTAGGTGGATGGATGGATGGAGGGGTGGGTGGATGGATGGATGGAGGGGTGGGTGGATGGATGGATGGAGGGATGGAAGATTGGATGGAGGGGTGGGTGGATGGATGGATGGAGGGGTGGGGTGGATGGATGGATGGGGGATGGGATGGATGGATGGAGGGGTGGGTGGATGGATGGATGGAGGGATGGATGGAGGGGTGGGTGGATGGATGGATGGAGGGGTGAGTGGATGGATGGAGGGGTGGGTGGATGGATGGATGGAGCGATGGATGGATGGATGGAGGGGTGGGTGGATGGATGGATGGAGGGGTGGGTGGATGGATGGATGGAGGGTTGGGTGGATGGATGGAGGGGTGGGTGGGTGGATGGATGGAGGGGTGGGTGGGTGGATGGATGGAGGGGTGGGTGGATGGATGTGTTGATAGATATGATATATGGATATGACAAGTAGGTAGATCTGATAGCCAGCTAGACAGGGGATGGATGACAGGCTTCCCTATTTAAAAAGCATGTTGTCTGAACTCTGAATGGGAAGGAAGAGGCAAGTGAAGGCAGGCAGCTGAAGTGGAGGGTGAGGGAGTCTTCCAGGAAGAATATGCAGGAGAAAGGGACTTTATGCTAATTGTATCAAAGCTCAGACGCCCACCGGGATCTTGAGGGCTTCTTAGCTCCTGAACGTTCATTAACACGCCCTGTTCTGTGTGTACACACCGTGGAGTATCATTCAGGATTTAAAGACAGAGTTTCCAGGTTGGTCCAGTGGTTAGGGCTCCACGCTTCCACTGCAGGGGCCACGGAATCCATCCTGGGCTGGGGAACAGAAAATAAAACAACCCGAAACAGATAGAAACCATCAAGCTCTCAGCTAAAGTCAGACAGGAGGACCCACGAGGGTCAGGAGACAACGGTGTCTGCATTTTGCTCTGAGGACGTTGGGAAACCACGGTGGGCATGTGTGACCCTCCCGCCCTGAGTCCCATAGCTGGACAGGGGAGCTCACAGGAGACCGTCCCCACCCAGGACTGGGACCCCCAAGGACCAGGTTTAAAAGCGAAGGGGAATCGTGTAATAACCTACAATGCAAACGGCTGTAGAAACGACGAGATATGCACATGTGTCTATAACTGACGGCTTCCCTGCTCAGCGGATAAAGAGTCGGCCTGCTCAGGCAGGAGATGTGGGTTCGATCTGTGGGTCGGGAAGATCCCCTGGAGTTGGGAAATGGCAACCCACTCCAGTATCCTTGCCTGGGGAATCCCGTGGACAGAGGAGCCTGGCGGGCTGCAGTCCAGGGGGGTCGCAAAAGAGTCGGACAGGAGCTAGCAACGAAAGCAGTGACAGGTATAACTGAGTCACTTTGCGGGACCCCTGGAACTATCACAACGTTTAAATCAGCCATAGGTGAGCATCCGTGTGCGTTCGCCTGTATGTTTTATAGGTTGTGTGTGAGTGAGAGAGGAGACAGAAGCAAAGAGGAGCAAAAGGGGAAAGAGAGACACTCCCACGTTAGTATGACTTCCAGGGAAGAATCGAGAACCTCCCCGCAAGGATAAGGAGACGGAAGCCCTAAGAAACCACAGATTGAGAACCAGGCCGTGGCCACGGGCTTGCTGAAGGGTGCCCAAGTGTTTCCTGAATTCCTGCAGCTCCCCAATCAACCGTGAGCTATCGATGAGGGACGGCGCGTCCAGGTGGCTCAGCGGGTAAAGAATCCACCTGCCGATACAGGAGACACGGGTTCGACCCCTGGGTGGGGAAGATCCCCTGGAGGAGGGCATGGCAAGCCACTCCAGTTTTCTGGCCTGGAGAATCCCCTGGACTGTATAGTCCATGGGGTTGCAAAGAGTTGGACAGGACTGAGCGACTCTCACTCATCCAGAGCCGATTTCACACTATCACTGAAACTTAGTGAAAGCTTCAGGTGGACAGCAAAGGGACTCAACCACACATGTACACGCATCCATTCTCCCCCAGCGCCCCTCCCCTCCAGGCTGCCACGTGACACTGAGCAGAGTCCCCTGTGCTGCCCAGCAGGTCCTTGCTGGTTCTCTGTGTTAAATACAGCAGTGTGCCCGTGTCCATCCCAGACTCCCTGACTATCCCTTCCGCCATCCTCCCCCCTGGGAACCATAAGGTTATTACAGAGTATTGAGCAGAGTTCCCTGTGCTGTCAGCAGCTTCTTATTGGTTCTCCATTTTAAAGACAGCAGGCTGTATATGACAAAAAAAATTTTTTTTTAATTAACTCAAAATGCAGTAGAAGCTTCAGCACTCCATATGAAAACCCTTAAACACCAAAAACACATCAGAAGAGTTTCGTGACACGGGCAGCATCAATGACTTCATAGAACTAATATGAAAACTTTAGCAACAGAAGCAAATAAATACAGAAATGGGTTTGCAGCAACTTAAAAAAAAAATCGACTTCTGCATAACAAGGCAAACAATGAATACAGCAAACAGACATTTTCTGTATCTCTGCAGAACGGGTGAAAAAATATTTGTAAACTGTAAATCTGGTAATATAGACCACGGGGGCAAGAGGACTCGTCCGTTAAAAACTTCACTGACTGTGCACAGTGGATTGGGACGGTCGGCTTTTAATTCCGGAGTTCTGGATTTCTGATTCATCTCTTCAGATCCAACGATGTGTCTTAATTATGCAAATAAGTTAACGCAATTTTACTTCTTAGTGAAAGAAGTTAACGCAATTTTACTTCTTAGTGAAAGATGCTAGCTGTATTATTATGGGATTTGTGGTTTCCTGGGAGTATAAACATGGCTCTAACAAATTGGCTGGATTTCTTCTTTTTTGTTTTTCAAATGGTTGATGGGATTCCATTCATTCTCTGAAGGGCCCTTCATATCTATGCTCCTATCTGGAAAAATCCAAATATTCTTTGTTCTCTATGTAATACGCAGCCCTCTTGAAGCTAACACGCTGCCTCCTCTGAGCTTTGCAGATGAGATTCTGTTTTGGAGAGCTGTCTAGGGCTCTTCAGGGTTTTTCTGCATTTCATCTCATTTCCTTTCAAAATCTGTAAACAAGTTGGTGCCAGCCTGCACCACATTCTCACTCAGGGAACTTGCAGTAGGCAGTGGGCTTGCTGTTTTGGCTGTAAATGACGTTGGCGGACACAGGGGTCATTTTCCGGGAGCTGTGGGGCTCGGTTCTGCGTTTGCGCCCACCCAGGACAGCACTAGACGGTTGTAAACAGACACTCCCCATGAGGCCCATGTCCAGGTCATTAAATCCATGCAGAAAACTCCTACACCAAGTGTTAGTCACTCAGTCGTGTCTGACTCTCTGCTACCCCATGAACTGCAGCCCACCAGGCTCTTCTCTCCAGGGGATTCTCCAGGCAAGAATACTGGAGTGGGTTGCTATGCCCTTCTGCAATACTTAATTGAAGCTGAAAAGGCCATTTGGGTTGTAATCAAACCGACCTGGCATTTCCTGTCAACTTGCATATTGAGGAATACACCATAAAATACTGTTGTATTAATAAAATTGATTAGCAATTAATTATTAATTAAAAATTCATTAATAAAATATTGTTCTTTTAATATCAGGTAGTAATATAGTGTTGAGGTTTCCCAGGTGGTGATAGTGGTAAAGAACCTGCCTGCAAATAGAGGAGATTTTAAGAGACTGCGGGTTCGATTCCTGGTTGGGAAGATCCCCTGGAGGAGGGCATGGCAACCCGCTCCAGTATTCTTGCCTGGAGAATTCCATATTGCAATTCATTATAATAATTATACTTTGTTGGCAAAGTAATGTGCCTGCTTTTTAATAAGCTGTCTAGGTTGGTCATAACTTTCCTTCCAAGGAGCAAGCATCTTTTAATTTCATGGCTGCAATCACCATCTGCAGTGATTTTGGAGCCCAAAAAAATAAAGTCAGCCACTGTTTCCACTGTTTCCCCATCTATTTGCCATGAAGTGATGGGACCAGATGCCATGATCTTCGTTTTCTGAATGTTGAGCTTTAAGGCAACTTTTTCACTCTCCACTTTCACTTTCATCAAGAGGCTTTTTAGTTCCTCTTCACTTTCTGCCATAAGGGTGGTGTCACCTGCATATCTGAGGTTATTGATATTTCTCCCGGCAATCTTGATTCCAGCTTGTGCTTCCTCCAGCCCAGCGTTTCTCATGATGTACTCTGCATATAAGTTAAATAAGCAGGGTGACAATATACAGCCTTGACGTACTCCTTTTTCTATTTGGAACCAGTCTGTTGTTCCATGTCCAGTTCTAACTGTTGCTTCCTGACCTGCATACGGATTTCACAAGAGGCAGGGCAAGTGGTCTGGTATTCCCATCTCTCTCAGAATTTTCCACAGTTTATGGAGATCCACACAATCAAAGGCTTTGGCATAGTCAATAAAGCAGAAATAGCCAGGTGTTAGCTTTTCTCTGGCACCCCACTCCAGTACTCTTGCCTGGAAAATCCCACGGATGGAGGAGTGTGGAGGGCTGCAGTCCATGGGGTCGCTAGGAGTCAGACACAACTGAGCGACTTCACTTTCACTTTTCACTTTCATGCATTGGAGAAGGAAATGGCAACCCACTCCAGTGTTCTTGCCTGGAGAATCCCAGGGACGGGGGAGCCTGGTGGGCTGCCGTCTGTGGGGTCGCACAGAGTCGGACACGACTGAAGCGACTTAGCAGCAGCAGCAGCAGCAGCAAGGGTTTGATAGAATTTGCCTCGGAAGCCATCAGGTCCTGTACTTTTGTTGGAAGTTTTTTTTTCTTTTAGAACAGTTATAATTTCATCTCTTATGAATGGTGTGTTCGTATACACTGTATGTGTCTAAGAATCGGTCCGTTTCTTCCAGCTGTCCATTGTATCGGTGTAGAGTTGTCTGCAGCCGTCTGTTTTGATTCTTTGTGTTTCTGTGGTGTCAGTTGTAACTTCTTCTTTGTGCATTTCTAATTTTGTTGATTTGAGTCTCCTCCCTTTATTTTCTTGACGAGTCTGGCTAAAGGGTGTCTTACTTCTGTTTATCTTCTCAAAGCACCGGCTTTTAGCCCCATCGACCTTTGCTATTGCTTCCTTCCCTCTATGTCATGTATTTCTGCTCTGGGCTTCATGATTTCTTCCCTTCTGCTGACTTTGGATTTCACGTGTTCTTCATTTTCTAGTCGCTTTAGGTTTGAGGTTGGATTGTTTACTTGAGGTTTCCCCTGTTCCTCGAGCTGAGACGGAGTTGCTATAAACTTACTCTTAGAACTGCGCTTGCTGCAGCCCACAGGTTTAGTTTAGGGTCCTTCGTGTTTTTGTTGTCATTTGTTTCTAGGTATTTTTTAAATTTCCTCTTTGATTTCTTCAATGATCTTTTTGTTATTAAGTAGAGTATTGTTTGGAGAAGGCAATGGCACCCCACTCCAGTACTGTTGCCTGGAAAATCCCATGGATGGAGGAGCCTGGTGGGCTGCAGTCCATGGGGTCGCTGAGAGACGGACACGACTGAGCAACTTCACTTTCACTTTTCACTTTCATGCATCGGAGAAGGGAATGGCAACCCACTCCAGTGTTCTTGCCTGGAGAATCCCAGGGGCGGGGGAGGCTGGTGGGCTGCAGTCCATGGGGTCGCGAAGAGTCGGACACGACGGAAGTGACTCAGCAGCAGCTGCAGAGTATTATTTAGCCTCCATGTGTTTCTGTTTTTATAATTTTTTCCCCTGTAATTGATTTCTAGTCTCCTAGGATTGCGGTTGGAAAAAATGCTTGATGTGATTTGTTTTCCTAAATTTACCCAGGCTTGATTTGTGACCGAAGATCTCACCTATCCTGCAGAATGTTCTGTGTGCATTTGAGAAAAAAGCGTATGCTGCTGCTTCTGGGGTGGGATGTCTATAAATATCAATTAATCTGTCTGTGGAGAACTAAATGGCACCCCCCTCCAGGTTTCTTGCCCGTGGACAGGACATCCCACGTACAGGCGAGCCTGGTGGGCTACAGTCCATGGAATCACAAAGAGCTGGGCATGACCGACTGGCTCATACTCACTAAATCTGTCGGGTGTGCTGCGTCATTTAAAGCTTGTCTTTCGCTCTTTTCTGCCTGAATGACGTGTTCACGGGTGTAAATGGGGTGCTAAAGTCTCCCCACTGTAATTGTGTCACTGTTGACTGCCCCTTTGACGGCTGTTGGCATTTGCTTTATGTGTTGAATGTACGTATTGAATATGCGCTCATATGTTGGTGCATAAATATGTATCATATTATGTCTTCTCCTTAGACTGATCCCTTGATCTTTAGGTAGCTCCCTTCCTTGTCGTTTGTAATCGGGTGGGTTTTAAACTCTGCTTTACCTGATACGAGTATGGCTACTGCAGCTTTCTTTTGATTTCCGTTTGTACGGAATATCTCTTCCATCTCCTCACTTCTGGTCTCTGCTGTCTGTAGTTCTGCGATGAGTCTCGTGTAGGAAGCATATATCCAGATATATGCTTCGTATCCATTTTTTGTATCCCTTCAGCGAGTCTAGTGTCTTTCGGCTGGGGCATTTCATCCATTTACCTTTAAGGTAATTATCAATATGTATGTTCTTACTGCCGTTTTCTTAATTGTTTTGTGCTTGTTTCTGTAGGTCTTCTTCTTGTGTTTTCTGCGTACAGAGACGTTGTTTCAGCATCTGTTGTTTTATATAACATTTTTGGGCTTCTCTTGCAGCTCAGCTGGTAAAGAATCCGCCTGCAATGCGGGAGGCCTGGGTTGGATCCCTGGGTTGGGAGAATCCCATGGACTGTATAGTCCATGGGGTCGCAAAGAGTTTTACAGAGCTGCTTTGCTGGTGCTGAATTCCCTCAGTGTTTGCTTGTCTGTGAAGCTTCCTGTTTCTCTGTGGAATCTGACTGAGACCCTTGCTGGGTAGGGTCGTCTTGCTTGTAGGTTCCTCCCTTTCATCAGTTCAAATGCACGCTGCCTTTCTCTTCTATCCCACAGTTTCTGCCCAAAAATTCAGCTGATAAACTTGTGGAGATTGCTTTGTATGTGGTTGTTTTTCCCTTGCTGCTTTTCATAGTTTTTTCCTTTGAATTTCATTTTTGTTAGTTCGACTAATATGCGTCTGGGGGTGTTTTTCTTCGGGTTTGTGCTTCGTGGGCCTCTCAGCACTTCCTGCCTCGTGTAGCTATTTCCTCTCTGATGTTAGGGACGCTTTCAACTATAATCTCTTCCAGTATTCTCTCAGACCCTTTCTCTCCTCCTTCTGGGAGAGAAGGGTAATAACTGAGTAAATAATTTGAGTGTTGCTGTGTTTGAATGTGGTCCCGGGCGTCTCTGAGGCTCTCCTCATTTCTCTTCATTCCTGTCTTATTCTGCTCCTCAGAAGAATGCTCCCCGGGTGAGAATATTCTCCTGAGAAGAATACCGACTCTTTCTCTCCGCCAGCTCGCTTACCTGTTCTGCCTCAGTCACTCCGCTGCTGGTTCCTTTCAGTATATTTTTTCATTTCAGTTATTGCGCTGTTCGTCACGGTTTTTCTTTTTTTCCTTCTAGGTCCTTGTGAGACATTTCTTATATGTTCTCCGAAACCCCTCCATGCTATTTGTGAGATTTTGGTTAACTCAGTAGCATGCCTGCGAATGCTTTTTCAGGTAGAAAGTTACCTATTCTCTCTTCATGGATTTGGTCTTGTAGGTTTTGACCATGCTCTTTCATCTTAACATATCTCTCTGCCGTTCCGTCTTGATGTACATCTTTCTGTCTCGCTGTTTGTCTGTCCTGAGGCGTCCAGTGCTGTAGCTTGTGGCCAGTTGCGTGCAGCTGGGCCTGTGTGCTGAGATGAGGCCCTGTGAGGAGATACGAACTCCACGTTCTCCTTTGGAGCCATGTCGACTCCACCCCAAAGCAGAGAGCGTATTGAGCCTCCAATAAAACAAAAAACAGGGTCTTATAGATAGATTTGCACACCTGTGTTCATAGTGGTGCCGTTCACAACTGCTGAAGTGTGCAAACAAGCCGAGAGTCCAAGGAGGGGTGAATTTATAAGGAAAAGGTGGTCCACCCAGAAAGGGAATATTACTCAGCCTTTACACAGGCTTTCCTGGTGGCTCAGATGGTAAATAATTTGCTCGCAATGTGGGAGACCCGGCCACCCACTGCAGTATTCTTGCCTGGAGAATCCCATGGATAGAGGAGCCTGGCGGGCTACATGCAGTCTGTGGGACTGGAAAGAGTCAGACACAACGGAGAGGGCTTTACATTTAAAGAGGAAGGAAATTCCGGCAGAGGCTAACGATGTGGACGAATCTTGAGAACTTTGTTTTCGTCTAGTCGCTCAGTC
>NW_017189540.1:0-80092 GCF_001704415.2 Capra hircus | reverse complement strand
GTGGGTGGGAGAGGAGGACGGGAGGGGGGGTGTGTGTGTGAGATGGGTGAGGAGGATGGTGTGGGTGTTGTGTGGAGATGGGTGAGGAGGAGGGTGGGGTGTGTGTGAGATGGGTGAGGGAGGAGGGTGGGGTGTGTGTGGAGATGGGTGAGGAGGGGAGGTGGGGTGTGTGTGAGATGGGTGAGAGGGGAGGGTGGGGTGTGTGTGGAGATGGGTGAGGAGGATGGAGATGGTGGAGGAGGGGAGGGTGTGTGGTGTGGAGATGTGAGGAGATGGGTGAGGAGGGAGGGTGGGGTGTGTGTGGAGATGGGTGAGGAGGGATGGTGAGGAGGGAGGGTGGGGTGTGTGTGGGATGGGTGAGGAGGGTGGGTGGGGAGGTGTGGTGTGTGGAGATGGGTGGAGAGGGAGGGGTGGGGTGAGGAGGGGATGGGTGAGGAGGCGAGGGGTGGGGTGTGTGTGGAGATGGGTGAGGAGGGAGGGTGGGTGAGGAGGGGATGGGTGAGGAGGGAGGGTGGGGTGTGTGGAGATGGTGAGGAGGGGAGGGTGGGGTGAGGAGGGATGGGTGAGGAGGAGGGTGGGTGTTGTGTGGAGATGGGTGAGAGATGTGGAGAGGGGAGGGGAGGGTGTGTGTGTGGAGATGTGAGGAGGATGGTGAGGAGGGGAGGGTGGGGTGTGTGTGGAGATGGGGTGAGGAGGGGAGGGTGGGGTGTGTGTGGAGATGGTGAGGAGGGAGGGTGGGGTGTGGTGGAGATGGGTGAGGACGGGTGAGGAGGACGTGATGGTTGGGGGTGGTGAGGGCTGTGGCGGGGGCGGTGGGTGTGTGGGCGTGGAGGGCACGTGGAGATGGACTCGGTGCTTCACACGCATGCACCTGCAGCCTGGTGTGGCGGTGCTGGGTTCAGGGCCACGGGAAGGTGTGCAGTGTGGCTGTCGTGTTTGGGGGGCTCTCCTCTTCCTGCAGAGCCTTCTTCCTGTCCACCCCGTGCATGTGGACGCCTGGGCCAAGCGCTTGCTGAGCAGCCCTCAGGCCCCCAGCTTGTCCTCCGAGGTGGCCCTCAGCTCGAGTCCCAAGCCCACGAGGACCCTGCCCAGCTGTGCCGCCGCCCCGTCCAAGCTGAGTGCTGGCCTCTGTCCCCGTGCCTGAATCTGGGGTGCAGGACGCCGCAGGACGGGCTCCCCCGCTCCCCTCCGCCCATCCCTGGTTCTGGTCCCGCTCTCACCCGTCCAGTTTCCCTGTGGGCCCTTCAGGTGGACGGTCCAGGTTCCCCTCCCCTCCCCGCTGACAGCCTAACCTGCAGACTCCGCCCGTGTCAGACCCCGGGGGTCACATCACTGTGCGGGGTGCCCCTGAATGTGCCCCCTTGATCCGGACTCCGGGGACCTGGGGGTCAGACATGGTCCCCCCGGTCCTGGAGCCCGTGGACTTGGGCCCTCGGGCTGCTCCCCAGCTCCACACCCCAGCCGTGCCTCCCGGCTCCGCGGGCTCGCAGCCCTCTGCCCAGGGGCGCACACGGTCTCATCTTCATTTTGGCGCCTCTGCCTATACTTGGACCGTTCGCGTGTCCATCGGTGGGCCTTTTGAGGGTCCTAGTTGGCCCTCCCCAGCCTCGCCAGCCGGTGGGGAGGGTTCCCAGGCTCGGAGGAGAAGCTCCGGCCTGCAGGGCCTCCCAGCCTGGCGCCGGCCTCCGTAGGGTGCCTCGGCCGCCTGTGTCCCCACACCCGGGTCTCCGCTCCGATGGGGCCCGTGCCGGCTGCGCCCCGCGTCTGGCCCCGCCCCCGGCCCCCGCTCCGCTCGCCCCGCGCCCCCTCCTGGGTGCTTAGACCCACGGTCATCCCCGCCGGCCCGGCGCGCGCCCTCCGTCCTCGGAGACGCCGACCGGCTGAGGCCGCGCTCGGAGAAGTCGTGCCGGGAGGGGGCGCCGGGCTGCTCCGAAGGCGGGCGCTGTCCCTGGTGCGGCCCGCTCCCGCCGCACAGGGACGCCCCGCTTCTCCCCGAGGCCGTGTCCTCAGGCCTGTTCGGGCCGCCGGCGGCGCGTGTCCCGAGGGCCGCGGACGTCTCGGTCTCCGCAGTCGCGATGAGTCAGGGAGCGCGGGTGTCCGCACCGCCACGGAAGTTTGCCGGGGCCGCGCTGACGGCCGTGGCGCCCGGAGGCAGGGAGGGCGGGGGCGCGGGCGGGGCCGGCCGGCGCCCCTGCTCTGCGGGCTGCTGCGGGGGCCCAGCCCCACTTGGGAGGCTGTGTGTGTGTGTGTGTGTGTCTCACACACCCAGACGCACGGCTGTACCCCCTCCGCCTTCGTCGCGGACGTCCAGCCGGCCGCACCGAGCTCAGGGCGCTGTCGTCCGCCGCTTCTCTCCGGCCCTCGGGAGCCCCGCTCGGCCGGAGGCGGCGGCCCCTGAGGCGCCTGTGTGCTGGCGAAGGGCGCATGTCCCGCAGCTGTGCCGCCCGCGCTATTTATGGCCCAGAGATGACTCTGTAAATCTCCCCTGTCCGCACCCGGCGCTTCTGTTTCCCGGCCTTGCCTGCCCGCGCCGCACTTCCCGGCTCCGGGGCTTGGTGGGCGCTGAGGCCACGCCGGGGCAGCGGTCAGCTCGGGGTCGGCGGCGCGGCCAGTGGTGGACCCCAGCGCGGTGTCCTGACCCTCCCTCTGGAAATCCAGGCCCCCAGCCCACTCTCCGGGCATGAACACAGCGGTGCCCGCCTTTCCATCGCTGCTGGCCACTGTATCTCTTTCCACTTAAGTTTCAGCTGTTGTGTCCCGAGACCTTACGTGTGTGTGTCTTATAAATAAATCTTACTTTTTTTCTTCTGTTTGAGCTTTTTGTTTCTAAAGTTCCCTTGACCTGAGTTTACTTTTGACTGTGCTGGGTCTTGTTGCTGCGTGGCCTTTTCTCTCGTTTTGGTGACCAGGGGCTGCTCTCCTTGAGTTGTGCAGCCTTCTCATGGCGGGGACGCTCCTGTGGCGGGGGCGGGCTCTCTACGTGGGATGTGCAGCCTTCTCATGGCGAGGACCCTCCTGTGGCGGGGCGCGGGCTCTCTGTGGGATGTGCAGCCTTCTCATGGCGAGGACCCTCCTGTGGCGGGGCGTGGGCTCTCTACATGGGATGTGCAGCCGTCTCATGGCGAGGACGCTCCTGCAGCGGGGCACGGGCTCTCGGGGCAGGTGGGGAGTTGGGCTCAGTAGCTGTGGCTCCCGGATTCTGGAGCCCAGGCTCAGTAGTGGTGGCGCACCGGCTTAGCTGTTCTTTAGTGTGTGCGATCTTCCTGGACCAGGCATTGAACCCACCTCTCCTGCGTTGGCAGGCGGGTTCTTCTCCACTGAGCCACCAGGGAAGGCCTCCGCCCTTTGTATTCTTAACTGGAACATTCAGTTCACTTACATCTGTTATGACTTGAAATCCACTCTGCTTTATTTTGTATTTCTCTGTGTGCTCTCCTTTGCCGCCTCTCTTTAAAAAGTCTGTTTCCCTTTGGAGTGCTTCCCACCAGGTCACTGCTCAGCTGACAGTGTCATTTTTGTGGGAACTGAGTCAATGCATGTCTTTATCATCCAGCTCAAAACTCTTCACGCACTTCCGTTCTGTCTCCCTTGCATTTAATGTTGTCATCTTCGGGGGAGTTTTCAGAAAGAAGTAAACCGGTGTTCTTATGACTGACTTCTCTGGTGGATGCGTGTGAGTTAGCCAGGTAGGCACTGCTCTCCCCGCCCCCCACCCCGTCTTGTAATTCAGACTTTACGTCTGGGGGCGCTTTGCTCCCCACTGACGTGCACGCCTCCGCGTCGCCTGGGCCAGGTGTCTGTCGTGCGCTCGCTCTGGCTCTCTGCTCTTTTTGGGCCTAAAAGTGGCTCAGTGTCCACGTCATGTGACAGCCACCTTCTCACAGGTAGAGGGATGAGGTGGGCTCTGCCTCCCTCTGGCTTCTAGGCTCTGTTCTTCTGTTGAGAGCTGGATGGAGTTCCTGCTGTTTGTTTCTTTGAAGATTTCCCCTCATCTGTCTTGTTTCTTGGGCCTGGGCTGCGTTTACGCACCTGCTGGCTGCCTTTGGGTCTTCTGGCTTTCTCCTCCTGTGTCTAGGTGTGTTGGGGGCTCATGGGCTCCTGAGGTCTCTGACGGGAGGGTGTGTCCTGGGTCCTGATGACCGCGTGACCTGGGGTGACAGGGCCTCTGAAGGGGATGGGGTCTGACGGGAGGGTGTCCTGCGTCCTGGTGACCCCGTGACCTGGGGTGACAGGGCCTCTGAAGGGGATGGCGCCTGACGGGAGGCTGTCCTGGGTCCTGGTGACCCCGTGACCTGGGGTGACAGGGGCCCTGTTGTTCTGTCCCTCCCCAGGTGTGACCCCTCCCAGCCCCCCGGCCCTGGAAGGGCCAGCAGGCCGCTGCGCCTGCCCATAGGCCACCCGGCGAGGCACCGGGTGGACACTCCACGCCACCCAGTGGTAGGTGCGTCGGGAGATGCCTGGCTGACATCAGCTGCGGCTGAGAGCATGCTGTTGGCTCCTGTGTGGTGCCCGCTGCTGCCCGTGCTGGGAGGCAGAGCCCTGAGGCCCTGTGTCTCCTGAGGGCTGTGCTGGCTGCGGCTGAAACCTCTGCGGGGCAGGGCGGGTGTGGGCACAAGTGGTCACAGGTGCCACCTGCCACCGAGGGACAGCCCGCCGCGCCTCCTTTGACTTCCCGCAGGACACGGGGAAGGTTCTCTCGGCAGCCTGGGCCGTCAGCCGTCCTGTCCAGGGGGCCAGAGGCGAAGCAGGATCAGGGAGGCGGGGCAGTGTGGACCAGGCCAGGGGCCACGTGTGGCGTTGCATGTGGGCTGTGTGACCTCCTGTGTCTGCAGTCAGCCCGCAGTGATGGTCTGGGTGCCCGGTCAACAGTGGGTCAAGTGGGCTCGGGGTCGGGGGAGCCGTGGATCAGACCTGCCTCCCATCATGAAAATAGAGGGAGGGGCTGGTCACATGCCCAGGCCCTCAGTGAGTGTGGCTCCGAGGAGGTGCCCACGTGCCCAGGCCCTCACTGAGTGTGAATCCCCAGGAGGTGCCCACGTGCCCAGGCCCTCACTGAGTGTGAATCCCCAGGAGGTGCCCACATGCCCAGGCCCTCACTGAGTGTGAATCCCCAGGAGGTGCCCATGTTCCCAGGACCTCAATGAGTGTGGGTCCAGAGGAGATGCCCATGTTCCCAGGACCTCAATGAGTGTGAATCCCCAGGAGGTGCCCACGTGCCCAGGCCCTCACTGAACGGGGGTCCCGAGGAGGTGCCCACGTGCCCAGGCCCTCACTGAGTGTGAATTCCCAGGAGGTGCCCACGTGTCCCCAGGAGGTGCCCACGTGCCCAGGCCCTCACTGAGTGTGAATCCCCAGGAGGTGCCCACGTTCCCAGGACCTCAATGAGTGGGGGTCCAGAGGAGATGCCCACGTTCCCAGGACCTCAATGACTGTGAATCCCCAGGAGGTGCCCACATGCCCAGGCCCTCACTGAGTGTGAATCCCCAGGAGGCGCTCACGTGCCCAGGCCCTCACTGAGCACGGGTCCCGAGGAGGTGCCCACGTGCCCAATCTTCACTGAGTGTGAATCCCCGGGAGGTGCCCACGTGCCCAGGCCCTCCCTGAGCGCGGGTCCCGAGGAGGTGCCCAGGTCCTCACTGAGTGTGAATCCCCAGGAGGTGCCCACGTGCCCAGGCCCTCACTGAGTGCAGGTCCCGAGGAGGTGCCCACGTGCCCAGGCCCTCACTGATTGTGAGTCCCCGGAGATGCCCATGTGCCCAAGCCCTGAGTGTGACTCCCCAGGAGGTGCCCACGTTCCCAGGACCTCAATGAGTGTGAATCCCCAGGAGGTGCCCACGTGCCCAGGACCTCAATCAGTGTGAATCCCCAGGAGGCGCCCACGTGCCCAGGCCCTCACTGAGTGTGCAACCCCAGGAGGCGCCCGCGTGCCCAGGCCCTCACTGAGCACGGGTCCCGAGGAGGTGCCCAGGCCCTCACTGAGTGTGCACCCTCAGGAGGCGCCCACGTGCCCAGGCCCTCACTGAGTGTGCACCCCCAGGAGGCGCCCACGTGCCCTGGCCCTCACTGAGTGTGAGTCCCCAGGAGGCGCCCGCGTGCCCAGGCCCTCACTGAGTGTGCACCCCCAGGAGGCGCCCACGTGCCCAGGCCCTCACTGAGTGTGAGTCCCCAGGAGGTGCCCACGTGCCCAGGCCCTCACTGAGTGTGAATCCCCAGGAGGTGCCCATGTGCCCAGGCCCTCACTGAGTGTGAGTCCCCAGGAGGCGCGCGCGTGCCCAGGCCCTCACTGAGTGTGCACCCCAGGAGGCACTCGCGTGTCCAGGCCCTCACTGTGGTCTTCCTCAGGTCCAGACAAGGAAGGAGGAGCCCGTGCCTCCCGCCGCGAGCCGGAGCGTCCCCACTTTCTACTTCCCTCGCGGCCGCCCGCAGGACACGGTGAACGTGGACGCTGTCATCGCCAAGATCGAGAGGACCTTTGCCCAGTTCCCGCACGAGAGGGCCACCATGGAGGACATGGGCCGCGTGGCCAAGGTGGGTGTCCCCGCGGGCACGTGGGGGGTCCTCCTTCGGCCGTGGGCAGGCCCAGAGCTCGGCTTCTGCGTCCGCTCTCTGCAGTCCTTGGAGCCTGAGGCGTAGAGGGCTCGTGCTGAGCTCTGGCCTCGCTATTGGAGGACACAGACAGCCTGCGTGCCGTTCCCCGCGGCCTCGTGATCTTTGAGGGACCCTCCCCACGGGCTCAGCTCAGGCCTTCCCGCGTGTCTCCTGTCCAAGGGATGCGTGTCCACAGTCCACGCGCCGCGTGTGTGATTCTAGACTGACCCTGAGTGTGACCGAGGTACTCATCACGGAGAGTGCGGCTCTGGATCCTCCGTGTGGACGCCCAGTCGTTCTGGCGTCTGCTCTGGCTCTTACAGGAACGCGACACGGTGCCCTCGGCCGTCCCTAGTGGCCGGCTGGCTGTTGTAAGGGGCCCGGGGTCCTTGTGCCCCCTTGCTGTCTCACTCTGTGTGTGTCCGTCACTCAGTCGTGTCCGGCTGCTTATGACCCCATGGACCGCAGCCCCCCAGGCTCCTCCGTCCGTGGGAATCTCCAGGCAAGAGTACTGGAGCGGATGCCACTTCCTCCTCCAGGGGATCTTCCCGTGTCAGGGATCGAACCCGCGTCTCCTGCGTTGGCAGGCTTGCTGGACAGCACAGGCCCCTGCTTCACGCCAGTCAGGCCCCAGCTTGCCTGCCGTGTCGTGCCCACATGCGGGGTTCCCGTGCTCCCAGCACCCCAGCTCTCGCTGTCGTCGACAGCTGTGGGCGGGCACCTCCCGCGCCTTTGATCCCCCAGGGGTCACGCTGCTGCACAGGCTACTTGTGAATTACACGTTGGTTCTTTGGGGCAGTGCGGCGCCTCTCCTCTGTCTCGATTTCTCTTTTCTCTGTGTCCCCTCCTCTCCCCCGCCACCCCGCCCCCTCCGCCCCCCTCCTCTCCTCCTCTCCTCTCCCCTCTCCTCCTCTCCTCTCCCCACCCCTCCTCTCCTCTCCCCACCCCTCCTTTCCGCCTCCCTCCTTCTCTCCTCTCCTCTCCCCTCCGCCTCCCTCCTCTCCTCCTCTCCTCCTCTTCCCCTCCCTGCCCCTCCGCCTGCCCTCTTCTTACCCCCTCCTCTCCCCTCCCCTTCCCCCTCCCTCCCCTCCCCCCTCCTCTCCCCCCCTCCCTCCTCTCCCCCCTCCTCTCCCCCATCGCCCCTGCTGCTCCTGTAAGATCTTTCTCTCTTGGTCCCGGCTGCTAACTCTCTGTCGTGCACGTCCTGAAAAGTTCTGCTGGACTGTGTGCTGAGTGACTCCACGTGCTCCCCTTCTGCCTTCAGTTTTCAGCAGTTGCCTTTTTCTCTTTTTCCAAAAGCTTTCTTGAGATGGAATCCACGTGCCCCACAATTCACCATTGAAAGTGTACAGCTCGGCCATTCTCAGTGTATTCACAGAGTCGTGCAGCCGTCTCTACAGTGAGCTCTTATCACCCGAGACAGAAGCCTTGTACCCCGTGGTTGCCCTTGCCCCTCCCCTTCCCCTACGTCCCTAGGAAACCACTAGTCTGCCCTCACTGTCTGTGGGTTTGCCTCTTCCTAACTCTTTGTGTAAATGGAACCACCCGCTGTGTGTCCTTCTGTGCTTGCTTCTCTCGCTGAGCACCCTCCGCTCAGGGTCCATCCACGCGGTAGCCTGTGTCAGAGCTTCCCACCTCTGCATTCACTGAGTTGCTTCCAGTGTGTGCACGGGCCACACTGCGTTTATCAATTCATCCATCTCTCCTCCCATCATCCATCCACCCACCCACCCACCCACCCATCCATCCACCCACCCACCCACCCATCCATCCACCCACCCACCCATCCATCCACCCACCCATCCACCCATCCATCCACCCACCCACCCATCCACCCACCCACCCACCCACCCATCCACCCACCCATCCATCCACGCACCCATCCATCCATCCATCTATCCATCCATGCACCCATCCATCCATCTATCTATCCATCCATCCACCCACCCATCCATCCATCCACCTATTCATCCATCCATCCATCCATCACCCATCCATCCATTCAGCCATCTCTCCATCATCCATCCATTCATCACCTAACCACCCATCTATTCAGTCATCCAGCCAGCCAGCCACCCACTCACCCATGCACACACTTATCCATTCATCCATCTGTCCACCCATCCAGCCATTCATCTGTCTATCCATCCAACCCCCTACCGATCCACCCACTCCCCTCCCCCAGTCCCTGCAGCCATGAATCCGCTTCCTATCTCCGTGGATTTGCCTGTCCTGGACATTGCCTATCAGTGGAATCAGACGCTGTGTGTCCTTCTGTGTTTGCATCTCTCACTGAACGTCGTGTGTTCAGGGTCCATCCGCAGTGTGGCCTCTGTCCAAGCTGCCTTCCTTTCACCATTCCTTTCCATGCTTCCCCTCCAGGAGCGCTCGGGCGGCTCTGCCCTTCACGGGCGCGCGGGCGGCTCTGCCCGGTGGCCCTCGTGCGCGATGGTGCTGCGGGCGTTCCTGTGCTGCGGGCGGCTCTGCCCGGTGGCCCTCGTGCGCGATGGTGCTGCGGGCGCTCCTGTGCTGCGGGCGGCTCTGCCCGGTGGCCCTCGTGCGCGATGGTGCTGCGGGCGCCCCTGTGCTGCGGGTCTGTGCGGGGGGGCGTGCTTGCATCTCTCGTGGGTGGAGGCCCAGGGAGTGGAATGGCTGCTTCAGACAGTGGCGCTGTTCCCCTTCCTGAGGAACTTCAGGGCTCTTTTCCACACTTGCCCGCCTGTGCTGTGCGAGGGCTCCGGCGTGTTCCCGTTGCTCCCAGCGCGTTCCCGTTGCTCCCAGCGCGTTCCCGTTGCTCCCAGCGCTCGCTGCGTCTCTGACTGAGGACCAGCCCTCCCGGGGTGAGGGCGGCGCTTGCCTCCCTGGGGTTTTGAACTGTTTCCTCCTGGCTGTGGGCTTCCCCGGAGCTCAGATGGTACGGGGCCCATGCAGAAGGCCTGCTCAGGCGTGTCCCCTGCAGAAGGGAATGGCGACCCGCTCCAGTGTGCTCGCCTGGAGAGTCCCCTGGACAGAGGAGCCTGGCGGGCCACAGTCCCTGCGGTCACAGAGGCAGATACGGCTGAAGCGACTACCGCTTTCCTTTCTGACTGATGCTGAGACTGTTCACGTGCTCGTTAGCCATTTCTATATAATCTGTCCGACAGTGTCTCTTCAGATCCTTTGACTGTTTTTCAGTTGAGGTCTGTCATTTCATTGTTGACTCATAAGCATTCTTTGTGGTCTAGATACAATCCCTTATCGGATATATATACTGTGTAAATATTTCCTCCCATTTTCTGGGTGGTTTCTTTCACCTTTTTAAAAATAGAATTGGAGTTGAGTCACAGTGTTTGATGACTTCTGCTGTGCAGCAGCATGCATTGTACAGATACGTGCGTTCTTCTCATTATGGCCTCTCACGGGATGTCGGACGCTGTTCCCTCTGCCATGCAGTAGGACGTTGTTGTGTGTCCATCACGTGTATATATATATATATATATAAACAGTCTGCATCTGTGGATCTCAGACTCCCTGTCCATCCCTCTCCACCCACACCCCCTCCCCCGTCCCGGCAGCCCCAAGTCTGATCTCTGTGTCTGTGAGTCTCTGTTTCTCAGATAAGTTCGTCTGTGCCATATTTTAGCTTCCTTATGTGAATGACACCATTAGGTGCTTGTCTCTGGCTGGCTGACCTCACTCAGTGTGATCACCTCTCATCCGTCCGTGTTGCCGCCAACGGCATCGCAGCGCTCTTTGTGGCCCAGCGGGGCTCACCGTGTCTGTCCACCTCTCTGTCTGTCCGTCTGTGAGGACGTTCAGGTGCTTCCATGGCTTGGCGTTGTGAACAGTGCTGCCCTGAGCGCTGGGCTGGCGAGTGTGTTTCTGAATTAGAGTTTTCTCTGGGTCTCTGCCCAGGAGTGCGATTGCTGGATCATATGGCAGCTCTGTCCTTAGTTTTTGAGGAGCCTGCAAGCGTCTTCATAGCGACTGCGCCGATTCACGTTCTCAGCAACACTGTAGCAGGGCTCCCATCTCTGTGCGCCCTCTCCAGCACTTGCTGTTTGTAGGCCTTTTCAGTGGTGTCCATTCTGAGCGACGTGAGGCGGTGCCTCATTGTAGTTTGGATTTGCATTTCTCCAATAATGACCAGTGTTGAGCATGTTTCTGTGTGTCCATTGGCCATCTGTATGTCTTCTTTGCAGAAATGTCTATTTAGACGTTTGGCCCATTTTTCAATTGTTTTGTTGTGGAGTTGTGTGAGGTACTTGTCCATTTTGGAAATCAGTCCTTTGTCAGCCATATCGTTTGCAAATATTTTGTCCTGTTCTGTGGGTTGTCTTTTGTTCTTTGCTGGGTAGGAGCCTGTGAGCTTGATTAGGTCCCGCTTGCTTATTTCTGCTTGTATTCCTGTTGCCTTGGGAGACTGACCTAAGAAAGCGTGTGGTGCCTGTGTTCTCTACTGGGAGTTTTATGGCATCATGTCAAAGGTTTACGTCCTTAAGCCATTTTGAGCTTATTTTTGTGGGTGGCATGAGGGTGTGTTCTAACTTCATTGATTTATATGCATCTCTCCAACTTTCCCAGCACCACTTGCTGAAGAATTTGTCTTCTTTTCTCCATTGTATATTCTTGCCTCCTTGGTCAAAGCATAATTGAGCATACTTGTGGGTTTATTTCTGGATTCTCTGTTGCAGGCCCTTGATCCAAGTGTCTGTTTCTGTGTTAGTACCACAATGTTTTGAAGGTGGGAGGAGAAGGGGACGACAGAGGATGAGATGGTTGGATGGCATTACCGACTCAGTGGACATTTGAGCAAGCTCTGGGAGATGGTGGAGGACGGAAGCCCGGCGCGCCGCAGGCCATGAGGCCGCAGAGCCGGACAGGGCTGAGCTGCTGAGCGGGGATGGTGGAGGACGGAAGCCTGGCGCGCCACAGGCCATGGGGTCGCGGAGCCGGACACGGCTGAGCTGCTGAGCGGCAGTAGTGGCAGCTCACACTGTTCCGCTCCCTCTGGCTCTGCGGCACTGAGGCCTGGGGCCATTATGCCTCCTGCCTTGTTCTTTCTCTTCAGGATGGCTTTGGCAGTTCTGGGTCTTTTGTGATTCCACCTCAGTTTTAGGGTTGCTTGTTCCAGTTCTGTGAAAAATGCCTTGGCTAATTTGATAGGGATCACGTTAAATCTGCAGATTGCTTTAGATAGTATGGTCGTTTTACCCATATTAATTTTTCCAATTAATATTCCAAGCTTGGAATATTTCTCTGTTTCTTTGAATCATCTTTGATTTTCTTGATTAATGATTTTTTTAGTTTCTCAGCATGTAAATCTCTCACCTCCTTGGTTGGCTGAATTTTTTTGGGATACAGTTTAAAAAGGAATTTTTCTTTTACTTTCCCTTTCCGCTATTTCATTATTAGTGTGAAGAAGTGCGACTGATTTCTGCATGTTAGTCTTGTGTCTTGCTGTCTTCTTGAATTCATGTATCAGTTCCAGCAGTTGTTGTGTGTGGAGTCTTCAGGGTTTCCTATTTACGGCATCATATCATCTGCCTACAGTGACAGTTTTACCGCTTGCCTTCCGATGTGGATACCATTTTTTCCCTAATTTACGTATTTTTAATTGAAGGGTAATTGCAGCATCGTGTTGGCTTTCGCCATCCATCAGCGTGGAGCAGCCATAGGTATACCTGTGTGCTGGAGCCTCCGTCTCATCTCCCACCCCTTCCCACCTCTCCAGGTCCAGCTTGAACGCCGTTTGTATCTTTTCCTTGTCTGATTGCTCTGGTTAGGACTTGCAGTCCTATGCTCAATAGAAATGGTGAGATTGGACATCCTTGTCTTGCTCCCCAAAGGGAAGGCTTTCGACTTTCCACTGTTGAGGATGGTATTGGCTGTGGATTGGTCATACGTAGCTTTTGTTATGTTGAGATCACTTTGGTGAGAGTTTTTGTCATGAATGGATGTGGATCACGCACTTTTTGACTGTGTTGACATGGTGCCTCTCGTTGATTGATTTGCGTATGTTGAGCCTTCCTTGTGGACTTGGGGTGACCCCACGTGGTCATGGCGTATGATCTCCTTCATGTGTTGTTGGATTCGGGTCCCCAGTATTTTGTTGAGAATTTCTACATCTGTGTTTATCAAAGATGTCGGCCTGTAATTTTCTTTTCTGGTAGTGTTGGTTTTGGTATTTGGGTGATGCTGTCTTGTCCTTGAGAGTATTCCCTCCTCTTCAGTCTTTGAAGCAGTTTGAGAAGGATCAGTACGAGTTCTTTGTGTATTTCTCGATTTAGCTGGTGAAACCGTCTGGTAGTGGATTTCTGTTTGTACAGAGCTTTCTGATGGCAGGTTCTATGTTGCTTCCAGTGATCTCTTTGTTCGAATTACCTGTTTCTTTGAGATTCAGTTTTGGTGGGCCATGTGTTCTTAGAAAGTTGCCTTTTCTTCTAGGTTGTTGGATTGCTTGGCATATAATTCCTCACAGTGTTCTCTTACGGATTTTTTTGTATTTCTGTGATATTGGTTCATATTTTTCCTTTTTCATTTCTTATTTTGTTTATTTGGATTTGCTCTCTCTTCTTGGTGAGCCTGGTCAAAGGTTGGTCAATTTTGTGTACACTTTCGGAGAATCAGCTCTTGGTCTATTGTTTGTTTTTTTTTTTTAATTTCTTATTTATTTATTTTCTGTCAATGGAAACAGTAACAGACTTTATTTTCTTGGACTCCAAAATCACTGTGGACAGTGAGTGCAGCCTTGAAATTAAAAGACGCCTGCTCCTTGGAAGAAAAACTAAGACAGACCTAGACAGTGAATTAAAACACAGACACGCTACTTTGGCGACAAAAGTCCATCCAGTCAGAGCTGTGGTTTTCCCAGTAGTCATGTACGGATAGGAGAGTTGGACCATAAAGAAGGCTGAGCACCAAAGAATTGATGCTTTTGAACTGTGGTGTTGGAGAAGACTCTTGAGAGTCCCTTGAACAGCAAGGGGATCAAGGCAGTCAATACTAAGGGAAATCAGTCCTGAATATTCATTGGAAGGACTGATGCTGAAGCTGAAACTCCAATACTTTGGCCACCTGATGTGAAGAGCCATCTTATTAGAAAAGATGCTGATGCTGGGAAAGATTGAGGGCAGGAGAAGGGGACGACAGAGGATGAGATGGCTGGATGGCATGACCGACTCAGTGGACATGAACTTGGGCAAACTCTGGGAGATGGTGAAGGACAAGGAGGCCTGCAGTTCATGGGATTGCAGACTTGGGTGTGACTGGGCAACTGAACAGCAAAGAGCTGACCTCCAGTGGAGTGTTAGTGTTACATGTATAGGGAAGTAAATCAGTCACACCTAGACCGGCGTCCATTCTTTTCCAGATGCTTTTCCCATTTAGATTATGATGCAGTGCAGAGTGGGGCTCCCTGAGCTCTGTACAGTAGGTCCTTGTTGATCACCTGTTCATATGCTAGCAGTGTGCGTATGGTAATCCCGAGCTCCCATTTCATCCCCTCCCCTTCGGTAGCCACAAGCTTGTTCTCTGTCTGTGAGTCTGTGTCTGCTTCATAGATAAGCCCTTGTGTACCCTTTTTCTGACTCCACATATCAGTCACGTCATGTGATCTCTGTCTTCATCTGTCCGGCTTACTTCACTTGGGATGGTGATCCCTAGGCCCATCCGTGCTGCCACAAACGGCGTCTCTTCATTCTTTCTTACACTCCACGGACGCCCCGTCGTGCCTGTGTTCCACATCTCTGTGTCCATCCATCTGCCCGTGGACATTCAGTTGCTTCCATTTCTTGGCTGTTGTAAATAGAGCTGCAGTGAACACTAGGGTGCGTGTGTCTTCTTGAATTAGATTTTCATCTTTTCAGATACATGCTCAGGAGTGGGGTCGCCGGGTCATATCGTGGGAGTCGGATCGCTGGGTCGTATCGTGCGAGTCGGATCGCTGGGTCGTATCGTGGGAGTCGGATCGCTGGGTCGTATCGTGCGAGTCGGATCGCTGGGTCGTATCGTGGGAGTCGGATCGCTGGGTCGTATCGTGGGAGTCGGATCGCTGGGTCGTATCGTGGGAGTCGGATCGCTGGGTCGTATCGTGGGAGTCGGATCGCTGGGTCGTATCGTGGGAGTCGGATCGCTGGGTCCTATCCTGGGAGTCGGATCGCTGGGTCGTATCGTGGGAGTCGGATCGCTGGGTCGTATCGTGGGAGTCGGATCGCTGGGTCGTATCGTGGGAGTCGGATCGCTGGGTCGTATCGTGGGAGTGGGATCGCTGGGTCGCATTCTAGTTCTGGTTTTGTCTTCTTGAGAAGCCCCCATCCTGTTCTCCATAGTGACTGCACCACCTCACATTGCCACCGGCAGTGGAGGAGGACCCCTTGCCTCCGCCTCCCCAGCATTTATCGCTTGCAGACTTTCTCGTGACCGGCAGGGAGCGCTGTCCTGACGGGTGTGAAGCAGCCCCTCACTGCAGTTTAGGGTTGCCTTTCTTTGGCAGTCAGTGACGTCAAGCGTCTTCCCACGTGCTTGTTGGTCATCTGTGCTGTTTTCTTCCGAGATATGCCTGCTTGGCTCTGCGGGCCACTTTATTTTATGTTCACTATTTATTTGATTGTGCCAGGTTTCAGTCGTGGCCTGTGGGGTGAAGTTCTCTGGCAGTAGTAAAGTTGGTTGTGCAGTTGTGCCCAGCTCTGTGCCGTCCCATGGACTGTAGCCAGCCAGGCTCCTCGGTCCGAGGACTTTTCCAGGCAAGAATACTGCAGTGGGTTTCCATTTCATTCTCCAGAGCTCTTCTGACTGTATTTTGATTGGATGTAAAAATATGTGTGTTTATTTATTTGGGGCTTCCTGGATGGCGCTAGTGGTAAAGGAAACACCTTCAATGCAGGAGAGTTGGGTTCGATCCGCGAGTTGGGAAGATCCCATGGAGTAGGGTTTGGCAGCCCACTCCCGTATTCTTGCCTGGGAAATCCCATGGACAGAGGAGTCTGGTGGGCTGTGGTCCGTGGGGTCGCAAAGAGTCGGACGCGGCTGAGCGACTGAACTCAAATGCGAGTTTGATGACGGGAGCTCTGTAGCGCAGGCTGAAGCCAGGCGCCGTGACTCCTCCAGCTGTTTTCCATCCTCAAGATTGCTGTGGCTATTTGGGGTCTTCTGTGTCTCCATACAGGGTTTAAAGCTTTTGTTCTAGCTCTGTGAAAAATGCCCCCAGTTAATTTGATAGCAGTTGCAGCGAATGTATAGATTACCTTGGGCATTATAGTCATTTTGACAGTGTCGATTCTTCTAATACAAGGATGTCAAATCTGCACATGTGACCGTTTTTCCCTGCAGGGTTATTTATCTCTGATCCATTCTGGCTACTGACGCTAGAGCTTTACTTCTCTTTTCTCGGATGGGCGTCCGGCAGCTTCGTGGCATACTGCCGCCTTCTGCTTGCCTGTGTCATCAGGCTCTGCTCACATCTTCATCGCTTTCTTACACATTTGTCTCTTGTCCGTTTTTCTTAGATTCTTGAATCAATTAATTTTGTTTTTCAGTCAGCTTTATTGAGGTATAATGGACACAGAGTAAGATTTCCCCATCGTAGGTATACGGTCTTCCACAATCTAAATGTTCGCCCCTGTGGATCCATCTCTTCACTATTGTAAATAGTGCTGCTGGGAACGCGGGGGTGCATGTATCTTTCTGAATTTCAGTGCTCGTCTTTTCCAGACATCATGGTCAGAAGTGGGACTGTTGGATGACACGATAATTCTATTCTTAGGCTTGTAGAAGGACCGCTGAAGGCTTCCCCGGTGGCTCGGTGGCAAAGAGCCCGCCTGCCAGAGCAGGAGACGTGGGTCAGATCCCTGGGTGGGCAGGAAGCCCTGAAGGAGGGAATGGCAGCCCCCTGCAGCACTCTTGCCTGGAGACTTCCCTGGACAGAGGAGTTCAGCAGGCTGCAGCCCGTGGGGTTGCGGAAGGCCGGACAGGATCCAGTGGGCTGCAGCCCGTGGGGTTGCGGAGGGCCGGACAGGAGTTAGTGGCTGAGTCACAGCGGGAACACCAGCCTCCCCAGGCTGCCTCGTGCGCCCCTCTTGCTCCAGGTCCCTCCCCGTGTTGCTGGCCAGCTTCCTGCACTCCCCGATTGGTGGTCGGGCCCGAGGGCCTGGCTGGGGCGTGTTGCGCCCACCTTGTGGTGCTGCGTGCAGGGGTCTGTGGGGCAGGACGGGCCTCTGCGCCCGGCCCCTCTGAGGGCAGCTGGGCTGGCCTCTGTGTCTTGGCGGCGGCGCTCTGCCCCTCCGCTGCGCAGCCGTCTGGGGCCTGTGTGGCTTCTGTGTGTCTGCTCTTCCAGGCGGCATTTGTCCCGGGCCCCATGCTCCCTCACTCCCGGCCCTTCTGCCTCCGTTGTTTTGCTCGGTCAGGAATGTCACGGGGGACCCGTGGGGGCTGTCTCTGGTTTCTGGGCACAGCTGTGGGACTTGTCCCCAGTGTCTGCTGCCGAGTGGCACCCTGTGCACGCGCGTGCCTCCGTGGGTGTTTGCCGTGCGTGGATGTTTGCTCGTCCCCAGTGCCGTCTCGTGAATATGGCCGCTGTGTACGTTCGCATTCCCGGGACTGCAGCGACAGCTCTGCATCTGTCTGAGGTAAGGAATGCCGCTGTTGAATTCCTGGGTCATCTGCTGACAATATGTTTAGTTTTACATGAAGTACAAAGCTGTCTTCTGGCGTACCTGTGCCTTGGGCACGTCTAGCGAGCGGTGAGATGCCAGCTCTTGGTGTCTGCAGTTTTCAGCCTCACTGGGGTGAGTGTGTGTGTGTGTGTACGTGTATGCATGCTGAGGTCACACGGGGATGTGTAGGTGTCTGTATGTGTTTGTGTCTGTGCTGAGGTCACACTGGTGTGTCTCTGTGTGTCTCTGTGTGCTGAGGTCACACTGGGGTGTGTGTGTGTGTGCACGCTGAGGTCACACTGGGGTGTGTGTGTGTGCACGCTGAGGTCACACTGGGGTGTGTGTGTGTGCACGCTGAGGTCACACTGGGGTGTGTGTGTGTGCACGCTGAGGTCACACTGAGGTGTGTGTGTGTCTGGGTGCTGAGGTCACTTACTCTAGCTTCAGGGGTCATTTCTGTAATGGTTAGGTTCAGTCTCTGATGATGTGTTTGTTTCTCATTGGCATCTTTTCCTTTTTTGGGTGCTGTCTTGGGGTATAATGACGTGAGGTGAACAGTAGGTATTTACTGTGGACAACTTCATCCGCTTTGGGGTGTGTGCGTCTCCGTGAAACTGTCGACACCGTCAGATGAGAAGCGTTTCTGGCAAACCCTCAACTCACTGTCCAGTCCATTGCAGTCCAGCCAAGCCCCCACTGGGAACTTTCTGTCACTGTGGATTGGTTAGAGTTTAGTAGAACTTTATCTGTATAGAATCACACGGTGGGTACTTGTTTTAGCTGGCACTTTTCTAGTGACTCAGTACCGAGCGTCTTTGGACGTAGCCTTTGTGCCATTGTATTCCTTGTTTGATGGCATCTGTGTTCAGAGCGTTTGCCCGTTAGGCATCCAGGGTTTTCTCAGTGTGAGTTCCATGTGTCTTGTGCGTTCTCCAGATGTGAGCACTGGTCAGAGGTCCTTGTCCCAGCTGGTTTTTTTCCCGTCTTCCGTTGCCTTCCCACTCTTCTATCAGCCTCTGGAATTACATATGGTTTTAATTTACATCCTGTCTGGTCCTCAGATTCTTTACTTTGTGGTTTACGGATTTCTGTCCTTGATAGAAAGTGTAGCCCACTAGCATTTTCTCTTGTGTTGTCCTCTGAAAGTTGGTGTGGTAAATTCTTCTGTTCAGGTATGAACCGCACTCAGAGCGGGGTGATTGCCTGCATGGGACAGGAAGAAGGGGCACTTCTGCACACAGTGCCCAGCAGCTTCTTACCCACTCAGCAGGCCCCTTGTCCCCCTGCCCACTTGCCTTGGCACCTTCTTCAGCCATGTAGGAGTCAGGACCTGGATGCTCTTGTGTGTGGGCAACGGGTCATCTCTAGAGCTGTGCAGGGCACTCCTCCCCAGGATCAGGACAGTCCTGGGCCCTGCCTTCCCCACCTCCATCCTCACTGTGGTGCTCCATCCTTAGGTCTGACCCCTCCCCGTCCTCACTGTGGTGCTCCCTCCTCAGAGCTGACTCCTCCTCGTCCTCACTGTGGTGCTCCCTCCTCAGAGCTGACCCCTCCTCGTCCTCACTGATGTGCTTCCTCCTCAGAGCTGACCCCTCCCCGTCCTCACTGTGGGGCTCCCTCCTCAGAGCTGACCCCTCTCCGTCCTCACTGATGTGCTCCCTCCTCAGAGCTGACCCCTCCCCGTCCTCACTGATGTGCTCCCTCCTCAGTGCTGACCCCTCCCCATCCTCCCCGTCCTCACTGTGGTGCTCTGTCCTTAGGTCTGACCCCTCCCCGTCCTCACTGTGGTGCTCTGTCCTTAGGTCTGACCCCTCCCCGTCCTCACTGTGGTGCTCTGTCCTTAGGTCTGACCCCTCCCCGTCCTCACTGTGGTGCTCTCCTCAGTGCTGACTCCTCCCCATCCTCACTGTGGTGCTCTCCTCAGTGCTGACTCCTCCCCGTCCTCACTGATGTGCTCCGTCCTCAGTGCTCACCCCTCTCCGTCCTCACTGATGTGCTCCCTCCTCAGTGCTGACCCCTCTCCGTCCTCACTGATGTGCTCCCTCCTCAGTGCTGACTCCTCCCCGTCCTCACTGTGGTGCTCTGTCCTTAGGTCTGACCCCTCCCCGTCCTCACTGTGGTGCTCTGTCCTTAGGTCTGACACCTCCCCGTCCTCACTGTGGTGCTCCCTCCTCAGTGCTGACCCCTCCCCGTCCTCACTGTGATGCTCCCTCTTCAGTGCTGACTCCTCTCCGTCCTCACTGTGGTGCTCTCTGCTCAGTGCTGACACCTCCCCATCCTCACTGTGGTGCTCTCTGCTCAGTGCTGACTCCTCCCTGTCCTCACTGTTTTGTGATACTGTGAAAAGCCTTAGTTTACTTCCGTTTATGACCTTTCCTTGCGGCGTGTAGACCTTTGCTGATTCCTGTGTATTGACCTGGTGCTAATTCTCTCGTGGGACTGCTTTCTCAGGTCCTTAGGTGTTTCTTGCCCTTCCCGTCCTGTGCAGACAGACGCAGGGTCCCTTGTCCAGAGCACCCCACGTGTCTTCCCTGCTCTCACGCTCTGCCCGTGGCAGTGGCCGGGTCTCTGTGTGGGTGCGGACCGGCGCTGCGGAGCAGCCTCGGGGCAGGGCACCCCCGCCCTGGACGCCGGTGGGGGCCGCGAGTCCTCTAGCAGCCCGTGTCAGTGAGGCCCTGCTTTGCTTTGAGCCCCCTCACCGCGTCTCATCGTGACCGGGTGTTGACGCTTGCCCGCTGCTTTTCCGCATGCATTGCGGGATCCTGTGGCCCTTCTTCAGCCCATCATGACGGGAAGCAAACGTTCAGATGATGAAGTCCTCTTGTGTCTCTGACTCAGTTCCCGTTTCGTCATAAGTCCTGTCTGCTCATCCTCCTCATGTGCTTTGCGGTCCTGAGTCTTGTGTCTTGTCAGGGTTTCGGTCGAGACTCCTGGAAGATGCCCATCTGGGGTCTCCTTTTCTGCTGAACCCTCTGTCTAGTTCGGCACCAGAGTGTTCTGGCCTTACAGAGTGGGTTGGGCTCTTGGTCCCCTTTCTGGAGCTGTGTGTTGAGATTTGGGGTGGCGCTTTATGTTAATGTTTGGGAGAATTCACAGTGAAGCATTTGAGACTGGTCATTTCCAACACGGGAAGGTTGTGGACGTTGAGTTTGCTGATTTACTTCCCATCTTTCAGGTGTGTGCTCAGCTCACCTGACTTGCTAAATTTATTTTTTTAAAAACGTTTTCTTTTATATTAGAGTTTAGTCGATTAACAGTGTTGTGATAGTTTCAGATAGACAGCAAATGGACTCAAACACACTGTACATGTGTTTATTCTGCCCCGGATCCCCTCCCATCCAGGCTGCCGCGTGACACCGAGCAGGGGTCCCTGTGCTGGGCAGCAGGTCCTTGCCGGTTCTCCGTGTTAGACACAGCAGTGTGCCCGTGTCCATCTCAAATTCCCGGACTGTCCCTTCTCCCGTCATTACAGAGGATTGAGCAGAGGTCCCCGTGCTGTCCAGCAGGCCCTGGCAGGTTCTCCGTGTTAAACACAGCCGTGTGTCCATGTCCATCCCACACTCCCTGACCATCCCTTCGCCCTGTAATCATCAGTTCATCCTGTCAGTCTGAGAGTCTGTTTCTGCTTTGTGAGCAGGGTTAGATGTCGCTTCTCTTTGCACTCCCCGTCTGAGGGCAGTGCTGCGGCGTTCCTCTCTGAGCCCCGTCCCGCAGTGTGCCTGAGGCCAGGCCCACCCGCGCTGCTGCAGGTGCCGTGTTTCACTCCGCGTGGGGCCCACGGCGTGCCTGTGCCCGTCTTTGCCCACTCCTCTGTCGGGGGCCTCTGGCTGCCCCCGCGCCCCAGCTCCTGTGACACAGGCGCCCCTTCCAGACACACGCTCAGCAGTGGGATGGCTGGCCCCCGTGGCGGCGCTCTCTGTACTTTTCCGGGCGCCTCCGTGGTGTCCTCCGCGGTGGCTGTAACCGTGCACAGGCCCACCAACAGGGTGGGAGGGCGCCCTCTGCTGCACGCGCTCGGCAGCGTTCGCTGTGCGTCGGTCTGTGGGCGGCGGCCATTCTGATGGGTGGGAGGTGAGCCTCTCTGAGGCTTTGATTTGCATATCTCTGATTATCAGTGCTGAGCGTCTTTTCGTGTGCAGCGTGGCCGTCTGTATGTCTTCTTTGGAGAAAGGTCTTTGTAGGCCGTCTGTCCGCTTTCGTTCAGTCGGGCGGGGCGTCCTGGCCGCCTGCTGGCTGCTGCACCGGCCCCCCTGCAGCATAGAGGTCTCTGAGCTGGTGTCCGGGTCCAGCTCCTGAGACCGTCGTGCGGTCCCGTTGGCTGGGGTCTGGTACGTGTTTCCTCCGCGTCTCCCTCTGCAGTCCTGACCCTGTTCGTGCTCTTTGCTTCAGGGCCCGTCAGCGCACAGCTCGTGGGCCACAGGGGTCACCCTGAGCCGGTCACTGAGCTGTTTGGCTTTTTCCTGTTGTTCACTCGCTCAGGCCTGTCTGACTCTTTGCAACCCCATGGAATGTAGCCCGCCAGGTTCCTCTGTGGGATTTTCCAGGCAAGGACAGTAGCGTGGATTCCCGTTTCTCTCTGCAGGGGATCTTTCTCCAGGAGTCGAACTCTGGTCTCCTGGAATTGTTGGAGTGTTCCCATGTATTTTGGACTCTCCTGGTCTTGCCCGCATGAGTGGGGTGTTCGTAGAACTGTTGGTAAAGGTGTTCACATCTGCTGGTGTCTGTCCCAGGATTTGACCAAAGCGTTGAGGGCGAAACTGAAGCCCGTCTGTAGTCCTGCCCCCCAGGAAATAAAGCAGTCTGAGCGCCTCTGCTGTTCCCATACGTCCTGCCCCCGGGAAATGAAGCAGTCCGAGCGCCTCCGCTGTCTCCAGACCTCTTCAGTGCCTCCTGTGGTTCAGTTGCTCACTCATGTCTGGCGGCTTGTGGCCCCACGGGCTGCAGTACATCTTCCCTGTCCGTCACCAACCCCAGAGCTTGCTCAAACCCACGTCCATCGAGTTGGTGATGCCATCCAACCATCTCATCTGGTGTCGTCCCCTTCTGCTCCTGCCTTCAATCTTTCCCAGCATCAGGGTCTTGAGAGCTGTGACTGTGAGCGATGTGGTCCCCTTGACCCCTGAGACGTGCGGTGTTGCAGGAGCGTCCTTGTCGCGTCCCGAGTGTTTCACAGTCTCCTCTGTCGTGTACGCTCTCCCCACGGGCCGCGAGATGCTGAGACGCTGGGCTTGGGGGTGTGTTCACCTCCTCTGTCCCGGTTGCTGACCGTCAGGCTCCAGTCGGGGGATGAGGTGCACAGCACATCCTCAGGAGCAGTGTCTGCATCCCCATCGCCTGTGTGACCGAGGGCGAGGGGCTGCCGTGTCCTCAGAGACATGCTGGGCTGTGCGGGGCATGCCGTCTGCACAGCGGCTCTCCCTGCCTCGTCGTTGCCGGGCCGCCGTGGGGGCCAGGACGAGCTCACCCGGGTCCCCGCCCCTCCCGCAGGCCTGTGGCTGCCCACTCTACTGGAAGGGACCGCTCTTCTGTGGTGCCGGCGGTGAGCGCACCGGCTCCGTGTCCGTCCACAAGTTCGTCGCAATGTGGAGAAAGTGAGTCCCGAGATGGGGTCGTCCCCAGCTGTCCCCCACCGCGGCTGGTACTCCAGTGGCCGGGACTGTCACTCTGGGGCAGGCCATGCCTGGGGGTCCCGGCGGCCGGGACGGTCACGTCTGGGGGAGACCGTGCCTGGGGCTCCTGGGGCCCGAGTCTGGGCGGGGGCCAGTGGACGTGCGGGGGTCAGCTGGGGTGTGCTCTGTCGCCCAGGGTCCTGCAGAACTGTCACGACGATGCCGCCAAGTTTGTGCACCTGCTCGTGAGCCCCGGCTGCAGCTACCTGGTGCAGGAGGACTTCGTGCCCTTCCTGCAGGTGCGTGCCCGTGGCCCGCCCCGTGCCCCTCTCCCGTGTGTCCCCGCTGTGCACCACACATGCCTCTGTCCGTGTGTTGCTGCTTTGCGCACTGCACACCCCCCACTGCACCTGCCCACCACACGCATGTCCCACCTCTGCTGCACACACCCCCACCCCTTTCACAGGCGCGTCCCTATGTCTACACCCGCGTGTGGGAGCCTGGCTCTCTGCCCCTGGGGGCCGCCTCTGCTGTGTGGGAGCCTGACTCTCTGACCTCGGGGGCCGCCTCTGCTGTGTGGGAGCCTGGCTCTCTGACCTTGGGGGGCCGCCTCCCTGGGCTGGCCCCGTGCAGCCCCTTGGGAGCTGTGTGAGCAGTGGGACCGAGTGGACAGCTCCAGTCCGGAGCCTGGGCGCCTGGACTCAGACGGGCACCGCGCCGTTGGGTGTCAGGCTGTCACAGACCGGGTCAGGGTTTGCAGGACGCTCATTCCAAATGCCTTTCTGCTTCCTTTAAGCACAGTTTGTTCAGGGCTTCATGGTCTGTGCTCTGGAGGAGAGTTTAAAGTGACGGCTGGCTCCCTGCACGTTCCACTTAAAAGAGGAACAGGCAAAGTTAGGCAGAAGATGTGAATGAGAGCTGTGTAGAGGGCTTCTGGGATTCTAGTCGTTTATCACACGAGGACATGTCACAGACTCCTCAGAACGTGGGACTCCCTTACACGCTGGTGGCTGCGTGTTCATACGTGTCAGCTCACCCTTGGTCGTGAGAGGCCGTGACAGCCGCCTCTGTTCAAAGCCCTGTCCTTCCTCAGACGTGGCCCCACAGTACAGTCTTGCTCTGACGTGATTTCATGCGCCTGTGTGTTCGAGGGGACTCCACGGGGGTGGCTCTGGGCCTGCCTGTGCGACCCTGGGGTTCTGGTGGACACATGGGTTCTCGGCCCGGGGGCTGCGGGCGGTCCCGCGGCGCGTCCCAGGGCCAGGTGCTGTGCCCCCCCGCAGGACGTGGTGAACACACACCCCGGGCTGGCGTTCCTGAAGGAGGCTGCCGAGTTCCATTCCCGCTACATCACCACGGTGAGTGCAGCGCCCGCGGCCCCCACTCCGCGCTCTCACCAGGCTCACGTGTCTGTGGGCCTTTTCTCTGGGGCTCGGGAGGGGTGAGCGGTGTGGCCCACACGGCCCCGCGCAGGGCACGGCGCAGGTCCCGGCAGGCGAGGGCGTGTCCGAGACCCTTCCCTCTGCCTCCGGGGTGGCTGGGTTTCAGGTTCAGAGCATCAGGCATGGGCCCCGCCTGTGGCCCGGGCCTCGGAACCACAGCCCAGGCCCCTCCCCTGCCGTGGGCCGGGGTCACCTGGGGGAACCACACCTGGGGGAAGGGCCCCTGCCCACACACGTGGCTTGGCTCAGGGTGCAGGTGGGTGGCGGGCAGCCCCCGGCACGCGGGCTGGGAGCACGCTTGTCCTGTAGCACAGAGTGCACACACGTGTGGGCGGGGCGGACACGTGTGGGCGGGGCGGACGCACCGGGGGCGGGGCGGGCGGGGGTGTGGACGCCCCAGACCCCCTCCCACATACACTGCGCACTCTGCTCCCCGACTAACAGCGACGATCCAGACTGAGCCGGCTGTAGACACTGCTGCGTGCCGGGGGCTCCTAAACACACAGGGGACTGGGCGGCCTACAGCGGGGGTGGGGAGGGGCTGTCTCACAGGAGCCGGGGAGGGGACATCCGTGGGTGGGGACAGAGAGACGCCCTGGGTGGGGACGGGGAGGGGGCGTCCTGGAGGAGGGGACGGAGTGGGGGGCGTCCTGGAGCAGCACAGGGGAGCGGGCGTCCAGGTGGGGCCAGGAGAGGGGGCGTCCTGGAGGAGGGGCCGGGGCGGGGGTGGGGCGTCCTGGAGGAGGGGACGGGGCGGGGTTATCGTGGAGGAGGGGCAGGGGAGGGGCGTCCTGGAGGAGGGGCCGGGGCGGGGGAGGGGCGTCCTGGAGGAGGGGCCGGGGCGGGGTTATCGTGGAGGAGGGGCAGGGGAGGGGCGTCCTGGCCCAGGGCAGTGCTCTCCGGTGTGCAGGGGCGGGGGCGCGCTCTCGGCTTGGAGCTCATGCTCTTCTCCCGGCGGTCGGTCAGCTGCTCGCGGAAGGGTCGGAGAGCAGAGCTCTAGGCCACGCTGTGAGGGCTGCCCGCCCTTCAGAGCTGCTGTCTCCGCCCCATCCAGCTCGAGGGCGGCCCTCTCACAGCGGGCTGCGCACTGCGGCCGAGGGCAGCTCCCGCCGCACCGGGTCCGCCTGGGATCCAGCGGGCCTCCTTCCCGACCCTCCGCCGTGTGCGGGGCGGCCGCCCTCTGCTGGCGGCTCGCGGTCCTGCAGCTCACCCTCCCGAGTCCCTGGGGAGGTCACCGGGCGGCGGGCGCGCTCACACCTGGGCCTCCCGTGGAGCCCTGCAGCGCCCACATCGCTGTGCCGGGCTGACGGGCCCCGTCCGTGCCCCGCAGGTCATCCAGAGGATCTTCTACACCGTCAACCGGTCCTGGTCGGGCAGGATCACGTGCGCCGAGCTGCGAAGGAGCACCTTCCTGCAGGTGCGGCACGGGATTAGGGCGGGACCGGGACCCGCCGCCGCCCGCCCGCGTCCCTCGCCCAGGCGCGCCCCGCCCCTCCCCGTCCACGCGTCCCCCAGCCCCTCCCCGTCCACCCGTCCCCCCATCCCCGTCCACCGTCCATCCGTCCTCCCATCCCCGTCCACCGTCCATCCGTCCTCCCATCCCCGTCCACCGTCCACACGCCCCCCCATCCGCGTCCCCCGTCCACACGCCCCCCCCGCCCACCCGTCCATCCCTCTGTGCATCAGTTACCTCCCACCCTGTAGTCCCTCCATGCTCCTCCCCTCCCCCGTCCCCCACCTTCTCCCCTCCGCGTCTGTGACCTGGCCTGGCCCGGGTGCACCCCTGACCCGGTGGCCCCTCCCGGCCCTCACACGGGCTTGCCCTGCTCTGACCCTGCCTGCCCACGTCACGGGGGCTGGGCCCGTCCCCACTGGACGGGCTGTTTGCGCTCCGCGCCCTGGAGCCCCCGCTGGCAGTTCTGTGGTGTGTCCGGCAGAACGTGGCTCTCCTGGAGGAGGAGGCGGACATCAACCAGCTGACGGAGTTCTTCTCCTACGAGCACTTCTACGTCATCTACTGCAAGTTCTGGGAGCTGGACACGGACCACGACCTGCTCATCGACGCGCAGGACCTGGCCCGGCACAACGACCACGGTGAGCGCCCCGCCCCCGGCGGCGGGACAGGGCCGGGACTCGCAGAGGCTGGCGCTGCGCGGGCTCCTGGGCTCTCCAGAGAGGCCGCGGCTGCCCCACACCGCCCCCCTCCCCCCCCCCCCCCCCGCCCTCGGGGCCTGCACCCGCACTCCCGCCGGACCTGCTGGGGGACTTGGGAGACGGGCACACACCGCGGACACGCCCACGTGGCGTTGGGGGCGCCCTCAGGCGGGTGTGGACCGGAGATCTCCCGCACTTGGCGGCTCCCGATCGGAGCCACTGTCATTCCGCCAGCTCTTCCCACCCCTGGTCTCCTCTGTGTCCCTGAGAAGGGGGGGGGGGTCACCCCGCCGTCATCTCAGGCCGGATCCCCTGATGGGCTCGGTGGGGGCCAGTCCACGGGTCAGCGCAGAGCTCACAGCGCCGAGCTCACAGCGCCTGTCCCCGCAGGGGAGACGCCTGTTCCCACAGGGCTCTGTGTCCCTCCCCTCCTCCCGTGTGTGTCCCTGAGGAGGGGGGATCACCCCTGCCGTCATCTCAGGCTGGGTCGCCTGATGGGCTCAGTGGGGGCCAGTCCACGGGTCAGCGCAGAGCTCACAGCGCCAAGCTCACAGCCCAAGCTCACAGCGCCTGTCCCCGCAGGGGAGACGCCTGTTCCCACAGGGCTCGGTGTCCCCCTTCCTGCCGTGTTGCTGGTGCTGCTTGCTGCCAAGCCTTCTAGCGCCTGCCTGTGGGGGCACGGTGCCATCTGGAGACCGAATCCCAGCTCAGGGCCCTGTGGCCGCGGCGGGTGGGCTGGCAGCGTCAGGCCCGGAGTCGGCCTGGTGAGAACAGCAGAGAGACACGTTTCCTGGGGAGGCTTCAATTCCAGCCTCCGGGTGTGACCGGAGAGCCCTTGTGGGTCCTCATGACAGAGAGGCTGGAATAGCTAAATCCGAGCTTCCTTGCATTTTAGGAGCAGCAGTGAGGAATCCCGTATAAATAGTTTTTTAAAAATTTTATTACTTTTTTAATTGAAGGATAATTATTTTACAAAATTGTGTTCGTTTCTTCCGAACCTCAAGGTGAGCCAGCCAGAGGTACACACAGGTCCCCTCACCCCTCTAGGTTCTCACAGAGTCCCGGTTTTGATTCCCTGAACCTCCCTTTCCAAGAAACCAAATCTTCAGGGTGTGCAGAATGGGCTGAAATCACCTGTGGTGGATGCCTGGTTTTGCCAACGGTTTCTCTAGAACTGTAGGTTTCGGTGCACTGGGCTTCCAGGTAATGGTGCCCACGAGTGGGGTTCTGAGTCCTCGGGGCACTCATCTGTTTGCTCCCTGAATAGCTCAGGCTGGCCCCGCAAGGGCCCTGAGATCCTGGTGTGTGGGCACCTGAGCATGCATGCGTGGACGCCTGACCATGCGTGCGCGCGTCCTTCTCAGTTCCACTGTTGATCTCGACCCTGACCCCTGCCGTGAGATCAGCACAGGCCTTGGTGGCCGGGACGCGCTCATCAGGCCCTGAGGCGCCCACCTCGTGGCCCAGGGCTGGTTCCCACGTCCCCGGGCCCTTCTGTCCACCCGTGTGGTTCTCACGTCTGGCAGCTCTCGTCAGCCGCTTTTGGGGGTCTGTCACCAAACAGGGCCGCTTGCTGGGGTCTTCGTGGCCTCGTTTGTCCTGGGGACACGAGTGACCCTGGGCACGGTGGTCTTGCCACTGGGACAGGACACGGGGCAGTTTCGAGTACGGCCCCCGGAGTGCCCATGGGCTGTGTCAGCGCGGGTTTTGCACGGGCTCGCCCTCCTGTGTGGAGAGGAGCCGGCTGGGGCGGAGCTGACGGGTCCCGAGTGGTTTTCTGCCCTCACGTTGCCAGGTGTGGGAGCGCGTCTGAGTCAGCTGTCCTGATTCCCTGGGGCTGTTGTCACGTGCGTGGGGGGCACTCAAACAACAGGAAGTCACCCTCCCAGTTGTGACGCCGGAGGTCCTAAATGAACTTGTTTATGAAGGCCCAACACCCACGCGGCCTGTGAGGGTTACCTGAGGCAGCTGTAACAGACGACCGCAGATGGGGGCTCGACACCTGTCCTCCCCCAGCCCTGGGGACCACACGTCTGAGGTCAGGGGGTCCCAGGGCTGAGCTCCCTGCAGAGGCTCCAGGGGAGGGCCCTCCCCGCCTCTTCCGGCTTCCGGGGGCTCCGGGCGTCCCTCCGGCCTGGGCTGGTGGCCGCCTCCCTCCCGTCTCTGCCTCCGTCTCCACATGGCTTCGCCGCTGCGTCCGTGTCTCTCCTCTTCCGTGTCTTACAAGGACCCTGTCCCTGGGTTTAGGGCCACCCCCACCCAGGCGGGCCTCATCTCAGACCTTCACTCCATCACCTCTGCAGAGACCCTGTTGTCATATAAGATCCAGTTCCCACGCTGGGAGGCCGGACGTGGATGTATCTCTTTGGAAAACCTCGTTCAGCCTCTGACACCGTCCAGTCTTTCCTCTCAGAGGAGACTTTTACTGAGGCAGGATGAATGGGGAGGAAAGGGTGTTTTGTCTTTATTTCGCCATTTTTGTGGTTTCCTGCCTAAGTAGGGGCTGAAGAGTGTCCCCAAGATTAATGTACTTGAGTTGTGAGCCCTGAGATTTCAGGAGGCGGCTGTCTTTGGACAGAGTCTTTAAACAGGGGATGAAGGTGAAATGAGGTCGCTAGGCTGGTCCTGATGCCACAAGACTGGGGTCCTGATAAGAAGGGGAGCTCGGGACACAGATGCACTCGGGGGCGAGCTTGTGAGGACTCGGGGAGGAGGGAGCAGCCCTGCCCACACCTGGGGCTCCGACCCCAGCCTCCAGGACGAGGGGAGGATCACCACGTGCTGTTGAAGCCACCCTGTGTGTGGTGATCGTCTGACAGCCCCGGCCTTCCGCTGTGTCTTCCTTGAACACGGTTGGCACGCATCTGGGTTCTGATCCCAAGCGCGTTGTGTTTGGAGGCAGAGCCCATGCATGAGTGAAAGTGCGTCCTGCCGTCCACACTCCCCTCGTTCCTGGAGCTCCGGGGCCAGTGCCTGCCTCTGCAGCTTGGACTGGGGCTCAGGCCCCGGGCCTGGGTGGGCTTCCCCAGCGGCCCAGCTGGTGTGAGAGCCTGTCTGCCAGTGCAGGAGGTGCAGGAGACTCGGGCTCAGTTCCTGCGTTAGGGACACCCCCTGGAGACGGGGATGGCGACTCACTGAGGTGCTCTCGCCTGGAGAATGCCATGGACAGAGAAGCCTGGTGGCTACAGGCCACGGGGTCGCAAAGAGTCGGGCACGCCGGAAGCAACTTGGGACACACCTCTGTTCACCCGCTCGGTCACGTTCCACTCTTTGCGACCCTGTGGACCGCAGCACGCCAGGCCTCCCTGTCCATCACCATCTCCTGGAGTTTATCCAGACCCACGTCCATCGAGTTGGTGATGCCATCCAGCCGTCTCATCCTCTGTCGTCCCCTTCTCCTCCTGCCCTCAATCTTTCCCAGCATCAGGGTCTTTTCCAGTGAGTCAGCTCTTCACATCAGGTGGCCACGGTATTGGAGTTTTAGCTTCAGCATCAGTCCCTCCAGTGAATATTCTGGATTGATTTCCTTGAGGGTGGACTGGCTGGGTCTCCTGGCAGCCCTAGCAGCACGCATGTGCACGCACACCGACACACACACCCAGGACTGGGAGGCGGTGGGCAGTGTCCAAGGAGGCGTGTGCAGGAAATCCAGGCCCCCAGGGTCCCGCCCAGCCAGACCTGGGTCTCCAGGTTCAGCCCGGAGCCTGCCTGGCCGCGTCCACAGCCACCGCGTGGGGCATCAGGACCCCCGTGCGGAACTCACGGCCTGACTTCTCTCTTGCAGCTATTTCCACCAAGATGATTGACCGGATCTTCTCCGGAGCCGTGACGCGGTGCGTGCCAGCGGGCTCCCAGCAGGGCTGGGCTGGCTTTCCCGGGCGCATCCGGCCCTGCCTGTCACTCCTGACCGGGGCGGCCGTGTTCTGAGGCACCTGAGGTCGTGCCTTAGGAGCTCGTGTATAGGGCTTTGCCATGTGAGGTCACAGGTAATGGGGACACACGCCATTGTCACAGGAAGTCATGAGTAAGAGAGACACGTGTGCCGCTCGTGTAAGGCCGTATGTGAAGGACACACACGCCTTTGTCATGTGCGGGCGTGTGTAAAGGACACGTGATCATTACACGTGTGACGTCATAAGTTACGGGCACAGAAAGCACGCTCTTGCCATATGACACCGTGCATGAGGGGGACACAGGGCCTGGGCATGCAAGGCTGTGAGGGGCCCTGAGCTGGGCACGTGCTACTGCTCCCGCCCCCCGCCCCCTGCGCCCTTCGGCTCTGAGAGGCCCTCTGCTGCGCCCGCACATACTCTCAGGCGCCTCCGGGCGGGCTCCAGTCACCCCTGCACGTGGGCAGGGACTCGGGCCTCAGGCTGCTGCTCCCTGACGCTGCCCTCGTCTCTTGAATCCAGAGGGAAAAAGGTGCAGAAGGAAGGAAAAATCAGCTACGCGGACTTTGTCTGGTTTCTGATCTCCGAGGAGGACAAGAAGACCCCCACCAGGTGGGTGTCGGGGCTTGCGCTCTGTTCAGGCTGTTGGGACCCTCGCAAGAGGAGCCCAGTGGTTACCCACTGGTGAGGGCGCCCCCTGCGGCCCATCCCTGTGAGGGCGTCTCGGAGGGGCTCATACGAGGGGGTGGTCCCGGGGGTGGGGTCTGTCCCTCCCTAATCCTGGTGGGAGTGGGTTTGGGTGGACGGCTGTCCTGGTGGACGTGTGACCCTCCTGGCTGCAGCCTTGAGGACTGGTCCTGGGGGTAGGATCACCCTGGTGGGAGCGGGTTTGGGTGGACGATGTCCTGGTGGACGTGTGACCCTCCTGGCCGCAGGATCGAGTACTGGTCCCAGGGGTGGGGTCACCCTGGTCAGAGCGGGTCTGGGTGGACGTGTGACCCTCCCGGCCGCAGCATTGAGCACTGGTTATAGAGGTGGGGTCACCCTGGTCGGAGCGGGTCTGGGTGGACGGCCGTCCCTGTGGACGTGTGACCCTCCTGGCCGCAGGATCGAGTACTGGTCCCAGGGGTGGGGTCACCCTGGTCAGAGCGGGTCTGGGTGGATGGCTGTCTGGGTGGAGGTGTGACCCTCCCGGCCACAGCCTCAAGTACTGGTTGTGGGGGTAGGATCTGTCCACATGCGGGTCACCCTGGTTGGAGTGGGTTTTGGGTGGACGGTCATCCTGGTGGACGTGTGACCCTCCTGGCCGCAGCATCTAGTACTGGTCCCGGGGATAGGGTCACCCTAGTCGGAGCGGGTTTGGGTGGACGGCCGTCCCAGCGGACGTGTGACCCTCCAAGCCGCAGCAATGAGTACTGGGCCCGGGGGTGGGGTCACCCTGGTGGGAGCGGGTCTGGGTGGATGGCCGTCCCCGTGGACGTGTGACCCTCCCGGCCGCAGCATTGAGTACTGGTTCCGCTGCATGGACCTGGACGGGGACGGGGCGCTGTCCATGTTTGAGCTGGAGTACTTCTACGAGGAGCAGTGCCGGCGGCTGGACAGCATGGCCATCGAGGCCCTGCCCTTCGAGGACTGCCTGTGCCAAATGCTGGACCTGGTGAAGCCCCAGACTGAAGGTGCTGTGCGGGGCCGGGCCCTGGGGAGGGGCGCCCCAGGGAAGAGGGGCCCCAAGGGGGAGGGGGACACCCAGGGCGTGGAGATGCCCTGGGGAATAGGGTTGCCCCCGGAGTGGGGAGCTCAGGGGGATGGGGCTCAGCCTGGAGGGGTTCCCCAGGGAAGTGGGGCACCCTGCGGTGGGGGACACCCCAGGGGAGGGGGACAGCCTGTGGGGATGCCCTGGGGAACCGGGGTGCTCCTGTGGAGAGGGACACCCCAGGGAGTAGGGAGCCCCGGAGTGTGGGTAGCCCCGGGGGTGGGAAGCCCCAGGGGAGGTGTGTGCCCGACCTCGGGAGGGTAGTCGCGTCCAGGGCAGGTCAAGTGTGGTCTTGTGCCGTACGGTACGGTGCTGTGCAGTAAGGCGTGTGGCTTTGCACACGTGAGTGTGCTCATGACATGCCCATGTGCCCATGAGCTGCCCTGCGTCCAGGAGCCCCACTCCACACGCCAATGAGCTGCCCCAGGGGCCCATGAGACTCCTCTTCGCTTCCCCCGTGGCTGCCCTGAGCGCTCACGCCCTGCGCCCCCCACCCCACCCACCCACGCTCCCAGCGGTCCCCTGAAGTCCCCTCCGTGCACCCCTACCCACGCGCTCACAGCCCGGCCCCTCCCGCAGGGAGGATCACGCTGCAAGACCTGAAGCGCTGCAAGCTGGCCAACGTGTTCTTTGACACCTTCTTCAACATCGAGAAGTATCTGGACCACGAGCAGAAAGAGCAGGCGTCCCTGCTCAGGGTGAGGGACGGTGACGGGGGAGGCCCGCGGGGGACGTGCGGGGGAGGGGCGCCGGGCCGCTCCTGGGTGACACCGTACTATGCTCTGCAGGAGAGTGAGAGCGAGGGGCCCGAGCTGTCCGACTGGGAGCGCTTCGCTGCTGAGGAGTACGACATCCTGGTGGCCGAGGAGGCCGCGGGGGACCCCTGGGAGGACGGGTGAGTGCACGGGTGGCCGGAGAACTGGGTCCCGGGAGGAGGGGTGGCCGGGAACGGGGGCAGGGAAAAGGGCTGCCAGCTGGGGCAGGGAGGACGCCACCTCTGGCTGCCGCTTCTGGGGGAGGGTTTCCAAGGGACTGTGGCCCTACTGCCGAGGGTGGGGACACTCTGACTCCGAACCGTGCCTGGTTCTGCCCCACGTGCCCGGCCTTAGCGCCGACTCTGGGAGCTCTTCCTGCTGAGTCAGGCCCTCCCCCAGCCTGCGGAGGGTCCCCCCAGGGCCCCTGTGGGGCACCTATCAGGGCTGCATCTACCCTCTGGGGGTGGCACCCGCAGGCCACCAAGGGGCGCAAATCCCACAGAGGGGGACAGGGTGGGGAGCCAGCTGGGCGGCTGAGCTGCTGAGCACACAGCTGTCCAGTGTGCCCGCTGTCCTGCCCCCAGGTGTCAGGGTGTTGGGTGCACACAGCTGCTCAGCAGGCCCCGCTGTCCTGCCCCCAGGTGTCAGGGTGTTGGGGGGGCACAGCTGCTCAGCGGGCCCGCTGTCCTGCCCCCAGGTGTCAGGGTGTTGGGTTCACACAGCTGCTCAGCGGCCCCGCTGTCCTGCCCCCAGGTGTCAGGGTGTTGGGGGGGCACAGCTGCTCAGCAGGCCCGCTGTCCTGCCCCCAGGTGTCAGGGTGTTGGGTGCACACGGTGGGCGCGGAGGGCGGGCGCTGTCCTCACGGGCCCCTCCCTGCAGGTATGAGGCCGAGCTCAGCCCCGTGGAGCAGAAGCTGAGCGCCCTGCGGTCCCCGCTGGCCCAGAGGCCCTTCCTGGAGGCGCCGGGCAGCCTGGGCACCGTCGAGCTGTATGAGTACGAGTGTGGGGGCGACGACCTGCCGCCCTCGTGACCCGCGGCTCCTCGGGGCCCCCGTGGCCCGTGGGTGGGGAACGCGGCCGAGCAGCCATCGGCCTCACCCAGTGCAGTTCGTCTCTCTGTGGTGCGTGCGTCTTTATTTGGCACAGAAGCGGCTGCAGACGGCCTCGCGGTGCCTCCCCAGCGGGCAGGCGGCCTAGGCCCGCTGCCCTGTCCAGGCGCTTGGAGTCCCCCGTCAGCGGACGGTTCACCCCGGTGGGAATCCTGCGGTGCTGTCGTGGGTCTGCCCGGGCTGTCCCCGCGCTGACCTTGGGCCGGCTGTGTCGGCAGGAACATTCCAGGAGCCACAGCGCCCGCTGTCCCACGGGGCCCCTGCAGGGATGCCGCCCCGGCCAGGGCCGAGGGAGCACCCAGGTCAGCGCGGCCCAGCATTTCTGTGTACGTGCACAGAATGTGTACAGTTGCCTTCTATTTGCTGTGCAGAGCGGTTTAAAGAGTTTTATGAGATCACGTTTGTATTTTGAAATAAAGAATTAAAGGATTTTCAGCCCGAGACTAACCTTGAGACAAGACAAGACACGGTAGCAGGGGATTCTGAACGCAGGTCACAGATGGACATGACACGGATGTGGGGGTCCCCGCAGGGAGACTGCGGGGTGTGCAGGGCCCCCCGGACACGGAGCCGCCGGGCACGGGTCACAGGCCAGGGCCGTGCAGCCTGCACTCTGGCCACGGCGGTCCCTGCATGGCCCCGGGGCGGCCGGCTCTCCTGGGGTCACTTCTGTGCACGACAGGGTGCGAGCCTCCCCTGCACACACCGCGCCGTGAGACCAGACGTCCGGCCTCCACGCCGCTCCGCTCACCCCCGGGTCCAGCACCGCTCCGAGCATCAACCCGAGATTCCAGGGGAGGGTGGGCTCCCACGTGTCCAGTGGAGGTGGCCAAGGAGCATCCCCCAACCAGGCCTTGGGCAGGTTGTCTCAGGTCCTGGCACCCAGCAGACCTCGCGGAGGGTCCCTCCCTTCTGCAGCTGAGCCCCCGTGCCAGACACAGGCCCTCCTCCCTCCTGCAGCTGAGCCCCCCCTGCCGGACACAGGCCCTCCTCACCCCTGCAGCTGAGCCCCCCTGCCGGACACAGGCCCTCCCAGAGTAGGTGGGGCGGCGAGAGCTGGAGTGGGGGTCCCTCACACTAGACCACGCGGGCCTGTCTTCCTGGCCGCCCCACTGTCGGGAGGGCGGACTCCACAGCCATGTGGTCCTGGGAAAGTCTCAAAGTGAAGAGGAACTAAAGAGCCTCTTAATGAAGGTGAAAGGGGAGAGTGAAAAAGTTGGCCTAAAGCTCAACGTTCAGAAAACGAAGATCATGGCATCCGGTCCCATCACTTCATGGGAAATAGATGGGGAAACAGTGTCAGACTATTTTTCTGAGCTCCAGAATCACTGCAGATGGTGATTGCAGCCATGAAATTAAGAGATGCTTACTCCTAGGAAGGAAAGCTATGACCAACCTAGATAGCATATTAAAAAGCAGAGAGGTTACTTTGTCGACAAAGGTTCGTCTGGTCAAGGCTATAGTTTTTCCAGTGGTCATGTATGGATGTGAGAGTTGGACTGTGAAGAAAGCTGAGTGCCGAAGAATTGATGCTTTTGAACTGTGGTGTTGGAGAAGACTCTTGAGAGTCCCTTGGACTGCAAGGAGATCCAACCAGCAGTCCTGAATATTCATTGGAAGGACTGATGCTAAAGCTGAAACTCCAATACTTTGGCCACCTGATGCGAAGAGCTGACTCATTGGAAAAGACCCTGATGCTGGGAAGGATTGAAGGCAGGAGGGGAAAGGGCATGACAAAGGATAAGATGGTCCGATGGTATCACCGACTCAATGGACATGAGTTTGGGTGAACTCCGGGAGTTGATGGACAGGGAGGCCTGGCGTGCTGCGGTTCATGGGGTCGCAGAGTCCGGACACGACTGAGCGACTGAACTGAACTGAGCCACACACATCCCCAGGGCAGAGTTCAGGATCCGGGGGGACCTATGTGGACCCCCCAGGACCACAGTCGAGTCCCCAGCGTACACTTTAGAGCCGTGGAGCGGGTGCAGAGCCCGTAACACGGTTCAGGGCCCCAAGGCAGTAGCTGGGACCTCCGGGTTAGGGGGCGCACTCGGACGCACAAGGCAGAGCTTTGGGCTCCCGAGGGCGGAACTGGACCAGCAAGCCCAGACCGCCGGCCTAGGGCGGAGGCTGTAGTGGGGCTCGGCTTGGGTGCGCGGCGCGGCTCGGTTCCGGCGCTATACGCCGGGGGAGGCCGCTGCAAGCATCCCCAACAGAGGCGCGTGCCTGGCAGCACCCCCGGAACCCGCCTCCCGGCCGAGACTCGCTCACAGCAATCAGGCGGTGGCGGCGAGTGCCCGAGCGACCAATGGGCAGCCTGTAAAGGAGCTGGGTCCGCCCGAGGCCCCGCCCTGTTGACCTGGGTGGCCAATGGGCAGCCGGCAAGGGATGAGGCCCCGCCCCGTTGGCCCGGGTGACCAATGGGAAGCCGGTACAGGAGCTGGGTCCTCCCCGAGGCCCCGCCCTGTCGACCCGGGTGACCGACGGGCAGCCGGCTATGGAGCTGGCTCCGCCCCGGAGGCCCCGCTCTGTTCTCAGACGTGCGCAGGATGTGGGCCTTGCGGGCTGCCGTCCGCAGCGGCGCTTGGCTCTCTCGCGCGGTTCGCGGCTGCCGGCCCCCGAGGGCCGCGCTGCTGCCGCCGCCGCCCCGCCCCGAGCGCGCCCTTGCCGCTGTCCGCGGAGGCCTGGGGTGCTCGGAGGGGCGGGAGGGTGGAAGGGGCGGCCCACGTGCGGATGGCCGGAGAAGCCGGGCTGGCGGGGAGGAGGAGCCCGAAGATGCGGAGGAGGAGGAAGACGAGGAGGAGCTTCTGAGGAGGGACCCGCTGCTGCCCTCGGGGACACAGCGCGTGTGCCTGGTTCACCCTGAGATCAAGTGGGGGCCCGGGAAGCCGCAGGGGACCCGAGGTGACCGAGAGCGCGGGGTCGGGCGGAGCGAGGAGGCTCGAGCTTAAGGGGCGGGGAAGTCGGCGCTTGGGAGGCGGGGCTTCTGGGGCGGGACTCGCGGGCTGAGCTCATAGGTCGGGGACGCCAGAGGCGGGGCTTCTGGGGGCGGACCTCGAAGGCCGGAGCTCATAGGTCGGGGCTTCTGGGGGCGGGGCTCCAGAGGCGGGGTTTCTGGGGCCTGCCTTCGACGCTGCAGCCGGTTAGGTGGGGCTTCTGAGGCGGACTCGGAGGCTGAACCGCCCATTCCCTCGCTGGCTCCGGGAGCCGCACCTCACCCCGCCACCATGGGCCTGGAAACCCTCATTCTGGTCACAGGCTCCCTCCTGCTTTGCGCGCAGCGAGCCCCTTTCCCTTTGAGCCACTCCTGGGTGTCGCTCTGCCCTGCTCCCCCGGGGCCTCCCCATGCATAATGCCAACGATCCCAGCAACTCACGCGGGGTGCCGGCGGGGTGCCCCTCGGCTTTAACCCTTTTATGGACCCACTTTCTGCGCTGCTAAATACTAAGCTCGGAGATGGTGCACAAGCTTCTGAAGCAGAAACGGGAACCGGTTGAGCTCTGAGCGGCGGGGAGGGGGCGCTTGTGGTCGCAGAGTGGAGGGGACGGGCTCCGGAGGGAGGGTGACTTCCTGTGAGGCTCTGGCCACTGAGCTTCACGTCTCACTGGAGAACAAGCCAGAGCCCCGCACAGTTGTGCTCCGGGCCATCGCCCCCAGGCTCCCACCCCTCCAGACCTGCGCCAGCCCTGTCGACCCCGTCAGGGCACAGAGCCACACGGTGGCACCACTGCCCACGTGTCTGTTGTCCATCAGCTGCCCTGCGAGGGATCCGCCGGAGGAGAGACGAGAACAGGGCAGGTCCTGGTCGCCTTTGATCCACGGCCTGCGTCCCCACTCCTCCGGACTCTTGTCCTGGGTGGGTTCTGCCTCCCACCGGCCCCATTATTCTGACTCCTCAGGGCCACAGACCTTGGGTGGGAGCCTCCTTGCTCATGCTGGGCTCGGCAAGGGCAGCCACTGGGGAAAGCTGGAACTAGGCTCTGGTCACCCAGGACATGATACCCTCCCAGGACGGGACTCAGCCCAACCCCACATACAGGACGGCAGGCTCTGCGGGCCCTGGGAGCTTCACAGGAGATGCTGTCTCAGTTCAGTTCAGTTCAGTTCAGTCACTCAGTCGTGTCCGACTCTTTGCGACCCCATGAATCGCAGCACGCCAGGCCTCCCTGTCCATCACCAACTTCGGGAGTTCACTCAGACTCACCTCCATCGAGTCCGTGATGCCATCCAGCCATCTCATCCTGGGTTGGTTCCTTCTCCTCATGCCCCCAATCCCTCCCAGCATCAGAGTCTTTTCCAGTGAGTCAACTCTTCGCATGAGGTGTCCAAAGTACTGGAGCTTCAGCTTTAGCATCATTCCTTCCAAAGAAATCCCAGGGTTGATCTATGCTGTCTAGTGGGTCACAAAGGACCCTGAGTCCCCACAGGGCAGACCTGCCCGATGCCAAAATGGCCGGGGGGGGGGGGAGCGGCGCTGTCCCTGCATCCCCTGCTCAGCTCTGGCTCCCCTCCCCTCCCCTCCCGTTCCCTCCCCGATCCTCCATCCCCACTCTCGACCATCCACCCAGAACAGATCTCCGCTTCAAGGAAATGCCCATTCGGGTGCTTTCTGGGAACCTTCGTGTGGCCAGGAAGCAGGAAGCCATCCCAGCCTGGGGGCATGTGGGCCAGGACCCTGGGCAGGGCTGACCCGCCCGGAAGTGGCCCTCACACCGGCCCGTCTCTCCCCTAAGCCGAGTGGCAGGTGGCGGAGGCGCGAGCGCTGGTGTGCACGCTGGACGGCTGGTCGGTGGTGGCCACGATGGTGGTGCCCACCAAGACGCCAGACAAGAAGCTCATCTTCGGCAGAGGGACCTTGGAGCAGCTGACAGGTGAGTCCATCGCACGTACCACAGCCCCCTCCTAGAGTGGCTCGGGCTTGACCGTCCCTCTGAGCCTCATGGCACATGGTTGATGCCATCCAACCACCTCATCCTCTGTTGTCCCCTTCTCCCGCCCTCAGTCTTGCTCAGCAGCAGGGTCTTTTCCAATAAGTTGGTTCTTGGTGTCAGGTGGCTAGAGTATTGGAGCTTCAGCTTCAGCAGGTATGAGACCTATTTTCCTGGAAATGGACTGTAGCCTGGTCCTCCCTGACCCATGCTCCATGCCCCCTCAATACAGTGCTCGGAGACCCAGGGGATGTCCGGGGGACACAGCCGATCAAAGCGCAGGGTCGGTCCCCAGACGCTCGTTGCAGCCACACCAGCCTCTGACGGGGGTGCTCTTTTCCTAGAGAGGATCAGAGGGTCCCCGGAAATCACCGCCGTCTTCCTGAACGTGGAGAGGCTGGCCACGCCCACCAAGGTACCGCAAAGCAGCGGGTCAGCAGGTCTCCAGGAGCCTGGGCTCACGGCTCATCCCCTCCCTCCCTCGCTTTCTGGTTTTTCTAGAAAGACCTGGAAGCCGCCTGGCGCGTGCCAGTGTTTGACCGGTTCACCTTGGTTCTTCACATATTCCGCTGCAACGCCCGCACCAAGGAGGCGCGGCTGCAGGTGGCGCTGGCCGAGCTCCCTGTGCTCAGGTGCGAGCAGGACCCGGGCTAGGGCAGACAGACCCCCCACCACCACCGAGACCCTCTAGGGACCCCCCTCCATGGAGATCCTCTAGGGACCCACCCTCTACTGAGACCCTCTAGGGACTCCCCCTCCACGGAGATCCTCTAGGGACTCCCCCAACCAGGACCTTCTCTAGGGACCAACCCCCTCCACCGAGACCCTCTAGGGACTCCCCCTCCACTGAGACCCTCTAGGGACCCCCCCAACCAGGACCTTCTCTAGGGACCCCCGCCCGGGACCTTCTCTAGGGACCCCCCCTCCACGGAGATCCTCTAGGGACCCCCCCCCTCCACCGAGACCCTCTAGGGACCCCCCCTCCACGGAGATCCTCTAGGGACCCCCCAACCAAGACCTTCTCTAGGGACCCCCACCCCTCCACGAGACCCTCTAGGGACCCCCCCTCCACGGAGATCCTCTAGGGATCCCTGCAACCAGGACCTTCTCTAGGGACCCCCCCCGCCCTCCACCGAGACCCTCTAGGGACCCCCCTCCACGGAGATCCTCTAGGGACCCCCCCAACTAGGACCTTCTCTAGGGAACCCCCCCTCCACTGAGACCCTCTAGGGACCCCCCCCTCCACGGAGATCCTCTAGGGACCCCCCCAACCAGGACCTTCTCTGGGGACGCCCACTGAGACCCTCTAGGGACCCACCCTCCACTGAGACCCTCTAGGGACCCCCCCTCCACCAAGACCCTCTAGGGACCCACCCTCCACTGAGACCCTCTAGGGACTGCCCCTCCTCCACCGAGACCCTCTCTAGGGACCCCCGCAACCAGGACCTTCTCTAGGGATCCTCCCAACCGGGACCTCTCTAGGGAGCCCCCTCTAGGGAGCCCTCCCAGGACTGTCTCTAGTTTTCATATATCTAGACATGTTTCCAGGTGTGCTGAGGGTGAGATGTGGTGGGTATGGCTGCAAGCTTGTGGCCGCAAGTCCCATGTGTACGTGAGCAGAGACATGTCACCCAGGGAGGGGCCCTCTGTCCTCGCCTGTGATGGCCCATGTGGGAGGGGGCCCCCAGCGATCCCTCCTCCAGGAACCCCACCCCGGCCCCCTGCTCTGTCCTCGCCCCATGTCCTGTGGTGGACGCACTTGTCTGCCCATCTATTGAGCCAACCGTTTCCAGCTAGGTCCCACGTGAAAAGCAATGTTGCCCACCTGGGCGGACGCGGACGGAGCTCTCGCTACACCATGGGGTCAGGTATGTGTCTGAGGGCTCCTCACAAGATGTGCAGAGGGTGTTATCGTGGCCACCACCCCTACAAAGGGGACAGTGTCCCCCACAAGTCCTGAGAGGGCCTCTCTGTGGTCACATTCAGAAAGGGTGGGTATCAAGGGGCCCCAGGGCTGAGCTCCGTCCAGAGGCTCCAGGGGAGCATCCTCCCCGCCGCTTCGGGCTTCTGGGGGCTCTGGGCGTCCGTCCCTGGGCTGGTGGCCGCCTCCCTTCTGTCTCTGCCTCCATCTCCACGTGGCTTCTCCTCTGCGTCTGTGTCTTATACGGACTCTGTCCTTGGGTTTATGGCGGCCCCTACTTCAGGTCCTTCACTTCACCCCCTCTGCAGAGACCCCATTTCCAAATGAGGCCCCATGTGTAGGTCCTAGGCATGAGGATGTGGAAGCATCTCTGGGGCACTGCTCAGCCCACTGTGGCCATCATGCGGACTCTCCCCTCGGCCTTTCCCTTTCAGGGATAAGGGGGAGACCAGGTGACCCCAAAGGGCAGTAGGGCTGGGTTAAGGCCGCCTTCCTCCGGACAGAGTTCTCCCAGCAGGAGGTGCCAAGGCTGTTTGTGCCGGGGGCGCAGGCTAGGGCTTTTGTCCCCGGGGTCCTGACACCTGTCAGACCCCCACAGGCCGCCCCTCCTCCCCTCCGCCCGCCCCACCCACCACCCCCAGCTCTTGCCTCCCTACCCCGGGCCTGCTCGCCGACTCGCCGTCTTGGGTGTTTTTAGGCGAGTCCTTCCTGCAGGTGCAGCAGCGTCTCCTGAGAGACAGGGAGGCCAAGATCCAGAAGGCCCTGGAGAGACTCCGCCGCAAGAGGCGCCTTCTAGGGCAGCAGCGGAGGCGGAGGGAGTTCCCAGTGGTCTCTGTAGTGGGATACACGAACTGTGGTGAGGGGCGAGTCAGGGGTGGGGGCCAGGGCAGGGCTGGGGGCAGGGGCCTCCCCAGGGAGCAGCTGGCGGGCGGGGCCTCCCTGGGGCGGGGCTTGTGGGTGGACGCGCCCTGGGGCCAGGGTTGTGGGTTGGATCTCCCTTAGGCTGCATTGGTGGGCGGGCCCTCCCTGGCACTGGGCAGGGCTGTATGGGGCTGATGGGCGGGGCCTCCCTGGGGCGGGGCTGTGCTGGTGTGGGGCCTCCCTGTGTTGGTTGGGCCTCATTCGGGCAGGGCTGGTGGGTGGACCCGCCCTGGGGCCAGGGTGGTGGGTGGGATCTCCCTCAGGCTGCACTGCTGGGCGGGGCGTCCTGTGTCTACATTCCCACCCCATGGCAGGCACGTAGCATCCGCCCAACGGCACCATCATGCCTCTGTATGAGGACACCCACATCACAACTCATGGTCCAGGACCCCTCCCTCTGTCTCCAGGAATGCGTCCTCGTCTCACGCACATGTGACCACTGTGTACGCCATCACTCTTGTGTATAAGCATACCGCGTCACAGCTCACATGGTCCAGGACACCTCCCTTTTTCTCCAGGGACGCCTCCCCATCTCACAGTCACATGTGACCACTGTTTACACCATGCCGCTTGTCTGTCTACACTAACCCTCCCACCCAGGCCCGATTTATCTGGAATCCTGAACAATAGCAGCTGTGTTCTTCAATGACTGGTGCCTGGCACCAGGGCCCTGCAGAGAACTCTGGGCTCAGACACCCTCCTCGCTCCCATCCCACCGTCCAGCAGCCCGAGGTCAGAAGTGGACGTTAGGGGACCCGAGACGGCCTGAGACGCATGTCCCCTTGACCCCAACTTGCAGGGAAAACCACGCTGATCAAGGCCCTGACCGGGGACGCCGCCATACAGCCCCGGGACCAGCTGTTTGCGACGCTCGACGTCACGGCCCACGCGGGGCGGCTGCCCTCTGCACTGATGGTCCTTTACATGGACACCATCGGGTTTCTCTCCCAGCTGCCCCACAGCCTGGTCGAGTCCTTCTCGGCCACCCTGCAGGACGTGGCCCATTCGGTGAGTAGGGAGGGCCAGGCTGGTTCTCTGTCAGATACCAGCACACGGGGAGGGGAGATGGTTTTCTCCTTACGACAGCACAGGGCTGTGTCCCCTTACACCAGACATCACAGGGACCAGATCTCTCAAGCCCCTGCACTCAGGGACCTATGCCTGACTGTACAATTTTAAGTTTTGTTTTCTATTTATTACCATTTATTTTTGGCTGTGCTGAGTCTTCATTGCTGTTTGGGCTTTCACTAATTGTGGCGTGTAGGGGGGCCTCTCTCTAACTGTGGCGGGCGGGGGTCTCTCTCTAATTGTGGCGTGTGAGGGGGGCCTCTCTGTGGTTGTGGTAGGCAGGGCGCCTCTCTCTAATTGTGGCTGGTGGGGTCCTCTCTCTAACTGTGGCGGGTGGGGCGCCTCTCTCTAACTGTGGCTGGTGGGGGCCTCTCTCTAATTGTGGCAGGCGGGGTGCCTCTCTCTAATTGTGGATGGTGGGGGCCTCTCTCTAATTGTGGTGGGTGGGTGCCTCTCTCTAACTGTGGCGGGCGGGCGCCTCTCTCTAATTGTGGCTGGTGGGGGCCTCTCTCTAATCGTGGATGGTGGGAGCCTCTCTCTAACTCTGGCGGGCGGGGCGCCTCTCTCTAACTGTGGCGCGTGGGGGCCTCTCTCTAACTGTGGCGCGTGGGGGCCTCTCTCTAACTGTGGCGCGTGGGGGCCTCTCTCTAATTGTGGCGGGCGGGGGCCTCTCTCTAATTGTGGCTGGTGGGGGCCTCTCTCTAATTGTGGCCGGCGGGGTGCCTCTCTCTAATTGTAGCGGGTGGGGGGGCCTCTCTCTAATTGTGGCGCGTGGGGGGCCTCTCTCTAATTGTGGCGGGCGGGCGCCTCTAATTGTAGCGGGTGGGGGGGCCTCTCTCTAATTGTGGCGCGTGGGGGGCCTCTCTCTAATTGTGGCGGGCGGGCGCCTCTCTCTAATTGTAGCGGGTGGGGGGGCCTCTCTCTCTAACTGTGGCCGGCGGGGTGCCTCTCTCTAATTGTGGCTGGTGGGGGCCTCTCTCTAACTGTGGCCGGCGGGGGGCCTCTCTCTAACTGTGGCCGGCGGGGTGCCTCTCTCTAATTGTGGATGGCGGGGTGCCTCTCTCTAATTGTGGCGGGTGGGTGCCTCTCTCTAATTGTGGCGGGTGGGGGCCTCTCTCTAATTGTGGCTGGCGGGGGCCTCTCTCTAACTGTGGCGGGCGGGGGCCTCTCTCTCTCTAACTGAGGCGCGGCGCCTCTCCCTGGTGGTGGTGCCCCGTTTTCTCGTGGTGACGGCTGCTCTTGTTGCCCAGCAGGGGCTCTAGCCCGAGGTGGTCAGTGGTTGCAGCTTGCCGGCTCATTAGTTGTGACGCACCGGCTTAGCTGCTCCGCGGTGCGTGGGAGCTTCCCGGCCCAGGCACTGAACCCTCATGTCTTGCACTGGCAGGTGGATTTCTTACCATTTGCCAGGAAGGTGACCAGGGAAGCCCTACAACAGTATTTTTTTCCGAAGGAAATGCTAATTAAGAGGGGTTTCCCTTTCTGTGTTGGCGGTATCCGGGGCCCAGAAACAGTGAATCCCAACAGAGCCTGGCGTTCACTCAGCAGGGGGCAGCAGGGCCCAGGGACAGGCAGCTTCTAGGTCACAGCAGCCGAGGCTGAGGGCCCCGTGCAGCTGTCAGCTTCATCCTCCAAGGTTCCTTAAAATGTAAAATTTCTGACGTGAAACCTGAAGTAAAAGGAAACTTACTTCATCAAAAAGAGAACCTAGAAGTGAATCCCTTAAAACCAGACAGAGCACCTCCTTTCCGTGACAGAATTACCCTCCGTTGTTACTTCCTTTTTGTCTCTCTTTTCCCAATGCATGAGGAACCTGTGTGTAAAACATGAAACGGGGAAAGAAGTTCTTTAAAATGCGAGCTTGAAGGTTTCACAGAAAGGTGGGCCAGTCCAGAGCTGTGAACATGGCAGTGTGGCTGGGCTGGCTGGTGGGGGGGAGGGGTCAGTACTGTGGGGCGGGAGACTGGGGGGACAGGTTTTGGGGTGCCGAGCAGTCTCTGGGGTCCAGGTGCACAGGGAGTGGCAGCCTCTCCGGAAACCCTAACGAGGGGGCTGGGGGGGGCTGCGTGCACCACAGAGCCATGCTGTGATCTCAGGTCTAACCCACCTCTCAAGGTATAGGCCCCCATGGTGCGGAGCTCTGCCCTCACCGGGAGGAGCAGTGTCCTGGGGCTGGCGGGTCCTCTGGGGCTGGGGGTGGGAGCCCCTGGCCGCAAGATCTGACCACCTGGCCCACCTGGTCCTCAGGATCTGATCGTCCACGTCAGAGATGTGAGCCACCCCGAGACGGAGCTGCAGAAGGCCAGTGTCCTGTCAGCCCTGAGAGGCCTGGGCCTGCCAGACGCCCTCCTGGAGAGCATGGTGGAAGTCCACAACAAAGTGGACCTGGTGCCCGGGTGAGCCCCAATCCCTGGAGTCTATGGTACAAGTCCACAGCAAAGTGGACCTGGTGCCCAGGCGAGCCCCCCATCCCTGGAGTCTATGGTACGAGCCCACAGCAAAGTGGACCTGGTGCCCGGGCGAGCCCCCCCATCCCTGGAGTCTATGGTCCGAGTCCACAGCAAAGTGGACCTGGTGCCCGGGCGAGCCCCCCATCCCTGGAGTCTATGGTACGAGCCCACAACGAGGTGACCTGGTGCCCGGGCAAGCTCGACATTGCTGAGCGCGCTGTCCCGGCCGCCTGGACAGGTACACACCCGCGGAGCCCGACGTCCTGGCCGTGTCTGCCCTCCTGGGGCTCGGGCTGGATGAGCTGATGGCCAGGGTGGAGGACGCCATCCTGCGAGCCACGGGGAGACGGACCCTCACCCTGCGCGTGCGGCTGGCCGGACCGCAGCTGAGGTGCGTGGGGCGGGCCTGGATGGAGGGGTGGTAGCTCCGATGATCACTGTGCTGCGTGGGGTGTCAGTCATGTGAGCGGGCAAGGCCACGGTGCTGGGTGGCTTTGTCACCCCCGCGTCCCCACGCTCACCACGTACGAGCAGGGTTCTGGCCACATGTCCATGCCTCGAAACGCACCCACACCCCCAATTACCTCACCCTACCCTGGGAAGCCTGGGTGGGGGTTCAGGCTCGGTCAGGGTCTCCATTCCCATCAGTTGCTTCTTCCCGGCACGAGCAGGCGTATGGCCCTGTGTCCACTCGCCAGGACTGTGGGAGACGCTGGCCTCCCAATCCTGGGAAGGCTGGGTAGGGGTTCAGACACTGTTGGGGTCTTGGTTCCCACCAGTCATGTGTCCCTCCCACTAGTTGTGTCTCCCACCAATCGCATGTCCCTCCCACCAATCACGTCTCCCTCCTACCAATCGCGTGTCCCCCCCTACCAGTTGCATGTCCTGCCCACCAATCGCGTGTCCCGCCCACCAATCCTGTGACCCCACCCCCCCGCCAATGGCGTCTCCCTCGCAGCTGGCTTCACCAGGAGGCCACGGTGCAGGCGGTGGACGTGATCCCCGAGGCCGGGGCTGCCGACGTGAAAGTCATCATCAGTGACTCTGCTTACGGAAGGTTCCAGAAGCTGTTTCCGGGGTGAAAGGATTCCCCCCTCCCCAAAGATGAGGGCGCTGCACATTTCAGCCCCAGAGACAAGCACGTGTGTTGGGCGTTCGCTCCCAACCCCACCATCCCCACCCCCGCCAGCCTGGTGGGGACGGGACCCCGTGGGACTCTTGAGTGGTTCTGGCCGACCGTCGGGGCGTCTGGGGAGCAGATTTCTGTCCAGGATGGTTGACCACACACCAGACAGTAAAAGCTTTATGCGGTGTGTGTGTGTAAACTAGCCTCTGTGGTTTTTGTGCACCGGCCGCCCAGCAGACAGCTCGTGAACGCTGTCCTCTAGGCAGGCAGGTCCAATTTGTGTGTCTGCTGTGTATCTCACACGGTCCTATGTGACCAGCCTGTTCTTGCACACGGCAGTGTCCAGGGAGTGATTAAAACAAGAACCCAGCAAGCGGGAAGGAGCTGCTCATTAACAGGGCTCAGCACACAGAACCCACTGCACAGGCGTTAGGTGTTTTCACCTAAAGGAAAATACAAGTTCGGGCTTCTTGTTGACAGCCAGGTCCTGCTGGGGTGGAGAAGCGGGGCTGCGGAAGGGCCGGGAGCAGAGCCCCCTCTCAGAGTGATGAACAGACCGCGGAGCCAGCTAGCCAGGGCCTCAGGGCACCTGTGCCTCTGGCTGCTCCCGTTCATTCAGCTCAGCCCCTGCTGGTCTCCATCCTCCTGGGTCTGCTAGGTGGGGTGGACAGGCACTAACCCTAACCCCGGTGGGTGGTGAGCATGTGACTTGGGATGAACCCCCCAGGCTCCTGGGGTCCAGCCCCCCCTCAGCAGGCCAGGGCTGCCCTGGGGGTGCCCACATGGTCCCAGGGCCCCCACAGTCATGGTGTCTTCCAGGATCCCCAGTGCTTGGCCACCCAGTTCCTCCCAGCTCCATTCCCAACTCCTCCCAGTCTGCAGGACACAGGAAGGACAGTGCAGGTCACTTCTGGCCTCTGGTCCCCTCTCCTCCCAGCATCCCCCCACCTGCTCCCCGGGGTTCCCCCCAGTCCTAGAAGCTGTACCCCAAGAACTCAGGGGAGCAGAGCTCACCTCAGAGCTGCCTCAGACACAGGCAGGTGACTGCTGGGCCTGACAGGGCTCAGCAGCTGAGACTGCAGGTTGTACAGGACAGGTTTCAGCAGCTGAGACTGCAGGTTCTGCAGGACAGGCTCAGCAGCTGAGACTGCAGGTTCTACAGGACAGGCTCAGCAGCTGAGACTCCAGGTTCTGCAGGACAGGGCTCAGCAGCTGAGACTCCAGGTTCTACAGGACAGGGCTCAGCAGCTGAGACTCCAGGTTCTGCAGGACAGGGCTCAGCAGCTGAGACTCCAGGTTCTGCAGGGCAGGGCTCAGCAGCTGAGACTCCAGGTTCTGCAGGACAGGCTCAGCAGCTGAGACTCCAGGTTCTGCAGGACAGGTTTCAGCAGCTGAGACTCCAGGTTCTGCAGGACAGGTTTCAGCAGCTGAGACTCCAGGTTCTGCAGGACGGGGCTCAGCAGCTGTGGCGCATAGGGTGGGCTGCTGCACAGCACGTGGGAAACTTCCTGGATCAGGGATAGACCTCACGTCTCCTGCATTGGCAGATGGATTTGCCGAGCTGTCGGGGAAGCCCTGGTTTCTTTTCCGACCCAGAAGCCGTGCACTGTGCTCCATCAACCTTGGACTTTGAAGGATACTTCCAGGATTATCATGAAAGCTGCTAGCAACCTCTCAGTTGTCTGGTCACAAAAAGCCACAAAATGGGACTTCCCTGGGGGTCCAGCGGTTAACATCCTGTGCTTCCAATGCACGGGGTGGTGATGCCATCCAACCTTCTCATCCTCAGCTGCCCCCTTCTCCTGCTGCCCTCAGTCTTTCCCAGTACTGGGGTCTTTCCCAAAGAGTTGGCTCTTTCCATCAGGAGGCCAAAATATTGGAGTTTCAGCATCAGTCTTTCCAATGAATAATCAGGGTTGATGTCCTTTGGGATTGACTGCTTTGATCTCCTTGCTGTTCAAGGGATTCTGAAGAGTGTTTTCCAGGCTCACAGTTGGAAACCATCAATTCTTCGGCGCTCAGCCTGCCTTATGGTTCCATTCTCACATCTGTGCGTGACTTCCAGAGAAGCCATCGCTTTGCTTATAGACCACTGTCGGCAAAGTGATGTCTCTGCTATTTAGTACTCTGTCTAGGTTTGTCACAGCTTTTCTTCCAAGGAGCAAGCATCTTTTAATTTCGTGGCTGCAGTCACCGTCCACAATGATTTTGGAGCCCAGGAAAATAGTCTGTCACTGTTTCCATTGTTTCTCCATCTTTTTGCCATGAAGGGATGGGACCTGATACCATGATCTTAGTTTTTTGAATGCTGAGTATCAAGCCAGCTTTTTCACTTCTCTCTTTCACCCTCATCAAGAGACTCTTTAGTTCCTCTTCACTTTCTGCCATTAGGGTGGTGTTATCTGCATGTATTGTTGCTGTTTCTCCCAGCAATCTTGATTCCAGCTTGTGCTTCTTCCAGCCCATCTATGAGGTACTCTGCATATAAGTTAAATAAGCAGGGCGGCAGTGTACAGCCTTGACATACTCCTTTCCCAATTTTGAACCAGTCGATTGTTCCATGTCCAGTTCTAACTTGCTTCTTGACCTGCATACAGCTTTCTCAGGAGCCAGGTAAGGTAGTCTGGTATTCCCATCTCTTGAAGAATTCTCCACAGTCTGTTGAGATCCACACAGTCAAAGGCTTTTGTGTAGTCAATGAAGCAGATGTTTTACTGGATCTGTGAGCCAACAGATGTTGGCAGTTTGATCTCTGGTTCCTCTGCCTTATCTAAATCAGGCTTATACATCTGGAAGTTCTCGGTTCACATACTGTTGAAGCCTAGCTTTAAGGATTTAGAGCATTACCTTGCTAGCATGTGAAAGGAATGCAGTTGTGTGGTAATTTGAACATTCTTTGGCATTGCCCTTCTTTAGGATTGAAATGAAAACTGACCTTTTCCAGTCCTGTGGTCACTGCCAAGGTTTCCAGAGTTGCTGGCATCTTGAGTGGAGCACTTTAACAGCACCATCTTGTAGGATTTGAAATAGCTCAGCTGGAATTCCATCAGCTCCACTGTTTGTACTGTTGCTTCCTAAGGCCCACTTGACTTTGCACTCCAGGATGTCTGGCTTTAGGTGAGTGATCACACTATTGTGGTTATCCAGGTTATTAAGACCTGTTTTTTTTTAACAGTTCTTCTGTGTATCCTTGCTACCTCTTCTTAGTATCTTCTGCTTTAGTTAGGCCCGTACCATTTCTGTCCTTTATTGTGCCCGTCTTTGTATGAAATGTTCCCTTGGTATCTCCGATTTTCTTGAAGAGATCTCCAGTCTTTCCCATTCTATTGTTTTCCTGCTTCTTTGCTTAATTCAAATCCCTTGTGATGATACAGTGGAGTGACAAACAGATTCAAGGGGTAGATCTGGCACACAGAGTACCAGATCTATGGCCCGAGGTTCCTAACACTGTACAGGAGGTGGTGGTCAGAAGCATCCACAAGAAAAATACAGGCATAACGGCAAACTGGTTGTCTGAGGAGGCCTTACAAATTGCTGAGAAGAGACAGGCAAAGGAGACACGGAAAGATACGGCCACGTGAATGCAGAGTTCCAAAGAACAGCAAGGAGAGACAGGGAGGCCTTCTTAGGTGAGCCACCAGGGCAGCCCCTCATCTAATAAGAGGGATTTCTCAGTGGCATCGCTCTGCGCTCAGTGCCCCCTACGGACAGTGTGTCATACTGCGCCCCCACCCCCTCGACCCACCTGGGGGTTGTGTCGGCCGCTCTCAGCGCCCAGGGGGAGGGGGTTCCCCAGCCTCTCCCATGGGGAATCCACAGACCCAGGAGTCTCCTTGGAAGATGCGATTGTACTAATCACGCAGTCGCCTTTAATCATCACCTCACACCCTACATCCACTGAGAGACACGGAAGACCGAGGAGCGCATGGACCCTGCCACCCGGCCCCACCTCTGCAGCCACCCACATTCCGTGGATGGATGGATGGACTGCCAGCCCCGCAGGACAGGCCTGACAACAGCCTCGGCGATGCCCAGCTCCTCAGCGCGCCGTCTGTCAGCCCCAGGCGGCTTCCGGTTCAGGCCGGTGACGTCACAGGACGCAACCGAGGCGGAGCCTCCGGGATGCCCGGCTCCACCCACGTGCTGTCCGTCAGCCCCAGGCGGCTTCCGGTTCAGCCCGGTGACGTCACAGGAGGCGCCCGAGGAGCAGCCCCCGGGATGCCCGGCTCCGCCCGCGCGCCGTCCGTCAGCCCCGAAGCAGCTTCCGGTTCAGCCCAATGACGTCGCTGACAAACCCGCTGGCCCCGATGAAGTCGCCCGCGATGATGTTGGTGCAGCCGGCGGCCGACCCCGGGCACTGGGCCCGCACCCACGCGCACAGGTAGGGGAGCCCCGACAGGGTCAGCTTCTGCAGCGACCAGGCTGGGTGGACGAGGATGAACTCCAGGTTCTCCGTGAGGTTGATGCCGGCCACGAACAGCCCGCCTGGGACGAGAGAGGGGCTGCTGTTCACGGTGTCGGCTCCAGCCGCCCTCGTGTGCGGTCACTAACCCACGGGGTCACGTGGCCAGCCACCCCATGTGGTCACCGACTCACACGGTCGCCCGCCCACGGGGTCAGCAACTCAGACCGGTCACCCACCCACACAGTTACCCACCCACTCGGTCACCCGTCCATGTGGTCACCTGCCCATGTGACCACTAACCCATGGGGTCACCCACCCATGTGACCACTAACCCATGCGGTCACCCGCCCATGTGACCACTAACCCATGCGGTCACCCGCCCATGTGACCACTGACCCATGCGGTCACCCGCCCATGTGACCACTGACCCATGCGGTCACCCGCCCATGTGACCACTAACCCATGCGGTCACCTGCCCATGCGGTCACCCGCCCAGGCGGTCACGTGCCCATGTGACCACTAACCCATGGGGTCACCCGCCCATGTGACCACTAACCCATGCGGTCACCCGCCCAGGCGGTCACGTGCTCATGTGACCACTAACCCATGGGGTCACCCGCCCATGCCGTCACCCCATCCAGACTCTGGCCTCCGCAGCAGTCAGAGCTTCAGATGTCCGACAGAGACCAAAGTTCAGACAGCAGGGGCTCACAGGGGTGTTGACTCATGAGTTTCTCCTGTTAGAGAGGGCAGGCAGGCTGGACGGTGACCCCAAAGATGTCCACGTCCTGACCCTGTGTCGTGGACACAATAATGTGTGCACGGATGTCCACATCCTGACCCCCTGTGGTGGACACAGTAACGTCCCCTAACACGTCATGTTCCGTTTCTCCACTTGAACCCAAAGCCAGCCCGAAGCCCTCGGACAAGCGTATGACCAGGTGTCCTGGTGCGAGGCGGCACTCACCTGGGCGGCCGCAGCTCTTCATGCGCTCCAGGTAGTGGACCAGGTCCTGGGGCTTCACCTTGTTCCCCCACCAGTAGGGGATCCCGGGCCACAGTTCCACGTGCCGGCTCACGGACGCCTCGTCCTCGTACGACAGGATGACCTGCTGGCCCCGTGACCACAGCTGGCGCAGAGTCGGCACCTCCTGGGGGGGGAATCAGCCGGGTGCCTGTGAGACGTGTGCACAGGGGCTACTGGGGTGCCTTGTGACACGCTGTGTCAGTTATTGGGGGTGTCCCAGAAGCTACAGTGATGTGTGGGTTATTGGGGTGTCTGTGAGCAGTGACGGGCTGGTTATCGGGTTCTCTGTGAGAAGAGAGTCGTGGGTGGGTTATTGACGTGTCTCAGTAGAGACACTGGTGGGTAGGTCACTGGGGTGTCTGAGTGGAGACGGTGATGGGTTATTGGGGTGTCTTGAGCAGTGACTTGTAGATTTTGGGGGTGTTTGAGTGGAGACTCTGGTGGGTAGATTACTTGGGTGTCTTGAGCAGTGATGGGCAGATTATGGCGGTTCCTGAGTGGAAACAGAGGTGGGTGGATTAATGGGGTTTCTGATAGGAAATGGCAGGTGGGTGACTGGGGCATCTCGAGGAGTGACTGATGGATTTTGGGGGAGTCTGAGTGGAGACCGGGCAGGGTGGACTACTGGGGGTGCCTGTGGCCAGTGATGGGCTGGTTACTGGGGTGTGAGTGGCGATAGTGGTGGGTGGAGTACGGCGCTTCCGCGAGAGGCGTCACCTGGCGCCTGAATCAGCCTCACCCGCCGAGCGGATGGTCCATGATTACAGTGGAGCCTGGCGCTCCCCCCACCCCTGCTGCCGAGAGCGGGGAGCCCCGCTCACCCCGCGGGGACACAGCATGTCCCCGAAGATGTTCTTGATGCAGCCCACCAGGTACTCGTGCAGGTCCTCCGTCACGCCCTCGAAGTTTCTGCACGCCAGGATGACCACCTCCCGGGGGTGGCCCTCCAGCCACTCGGAGATCTCCGTGAGCGTGTCCTGGGCGGGGGTGGCGAGAAGGGCCTCGTGTGAGAGACGAAGGGGTGTGGGTGGGGGCTTCCCCCAGCACGACCACTCCACAGACGGGTCAGGGGGTCCTGACACAGAAAGACACAGAGCAAGGCGCCTGCTCCCAAGGGACCCAGCCTCTCCCGAGTGGCAGCGGGGAGCCGTGGGTGTGTGTACACGCTCCTGTGGGTATGGTGCACACACGTGTGTGCATGTGGTCAGGGCCTGTGTGTGCACAGATGTGCGTGTGTGTGCACGCACAGCAGCAGGGAGCAGTGCTCATAGGCTTGTGTGGAGTGTGCACTGCAGGGAGCGTGCGAGGCCGGCAGGGTGCGCGCACACCCAGGCCCAGGGACGGCGCCCCCAGACCCCGAGGGTCGCTGGTGTCTACGGTGGGGGCACAGGGGCCGTGGCCAGAGGAAGCCGTGCAGTGACTCGGCGGCCGAGAGGATGGACTGGACACAGGAAGACACGCTGAGGACCCGGTTCAGCCAAACTGCGGGAGACGCCCCAGAGGCCAGGGCTGCAGGTGTGAGTTCAGAAACGCATGCTGGTTGGGGATTCTGAGTGGCTGATGCCAGAGGCCAGCCCTCTCCTGCCTGGAGTGGACGTGTATCCATCCCCTTACCTTAGGAGTCAGCATCTTCTAACTGGGGTGGACATGTGTCCATCCTCCTACGGGTCAGCCTCTTGATTGGAGGGGACGTGGGTCCATCTGAGTGGACCTGTCTGTCCCCTTAGGGGTAAGCGTCTTCTAACTGAGGTGGACGTGTGTCTGTCTGAGTGGCCGTGTGTCTGCCCCCTTAGAGTTTGGCGTCTTCTAACGGGTGGACGTGTGTCTATCCTGTCAGGGGTTCACCTCTATTGACTGGAGGGGACGTGGGTCCATCTGAGTGGATGTGTGTCTGTCTCCTTAGGCGTCAGTGTCTTCTAACTGGGGTGGACGTGTGTCCATCTGAGTGGACGTGTGTCTGCCCCCTTAGGGGTCAGCGTCTTCTAATTGGGGTGGACGTGTGTCTGTCTGAATGGGTGTGCGTCCGCCCCCTTAGGGGTCAGCATCTTCTAACTGGGGTGGGCCTGTGTTGCCCCTTACAGGTCAGCCTGTCCTGCCTGGACCGCACGTGGCTGTCCCTGGCTGGCGGCCCCCGCCCGTGCGCGCCCACCTCCACGAGGGCCGTCGTGTACACCATGTGGACGAAGTGCAGGTTACTCTCGGAGCCCTCCTCCATGTGTGCGATCCGCAGGTCCAGGTACCGCACGCCCGCATCCAGCTGCTCCGTGACGCTCAGCACCTGCACACAGGGGTCGGTCACCGGTGCTGGGCACAGGGTGGCCCTGCCTCGGCTCGTCGCCACCCTCGAGGGCTGGGCCCGCGCTGAGGATGCCCAGCTGAGGGCCGCGTCGTCCACCGTGAAGTCAGCAGTGTTGGAGCCGCCAGGCTCAGGTCCTGCTTCTGGGAACAGGGTCTGCAGGGTCACTGGTCACGTGCAGCCACAGAGCCCAGGCCCAGACTGTGGCCTTGGGGGTCCCTGCAGGGTCCAGCCTCACCCTCCTCCCTGGCAGTCCCTGGGCAGAAGCCCCCAGTGGGTTCACCAGCGCAGGCTCCAGGACATCCCAGCTGGACCCTCGGACGTGAGGACACACGGGACCCACAGAGGTCTGCCGCCACCCCCACAGAGGCGCTAGGGAAGGCAAGGAGGAACCAAGGGGCAGAAGGAAAGGAAGAAAGGTCTGCCTGCCGCGTGAATAAGAGGAAAAAGCAAAGAATAACAGCAACGGAAATGAAAAGGGAAAGCTGCTCAGTCGTGTCCAACTCTTGGCAGTCCCATGGACTGTGGCCCACAGACCCCTCTGTCCATGGGATTCTCCAGGCAGGATCACTGGAGTGGGGAGCCTTTCCCTTCTCCAGGGGGCATTCCCAACCCAGGGATCAAACCCAGGTCTCCCGCATTGCAGGCAGGCTCCTTACCAGCTGAGCCACCAGGGAAGCCATAACATAACTTAGTAGCAGAAAAGGTACTTTGTCCTCTACAAGGAATCGTAATGGCAAAGAAAACAAAAAGGGAGAAAAGTCGGAAAGAAAACAACAGGTGTGCTCTATCCAAACTAGGAGAAGCAAAGACTAATGTTAGCGTAGATCGGCAGCAGAAAATGGCAGTGTTCTCTACACAGCGTTATTAGGGAGAAGAAAAACATCTAAGGATTTAAAAAAAGGGAAAGAAAGCGATAGTCTCCCTCTATCCAAAGTAAAAGGAAAAGTAAAAATGAATATTAAAATCAGCTAGTAGCAGAAAACGGTACTGTGTTCTCTGCATGGAGTCGATAGAAAAAGAAAGAAAGAAAAGGATAAAAAAAGGGAAAGAAAGTCACAGACCCTCCCCCCCATCCAATGCAAAATGAAAGAAAAAGCAAAGACTAATATGAATATTGTCAGCTGTGACTTGCCATCCACCTCTAAAAGGATTAAGTCGAGGGCTGCTGCAGCCGCTGACCTTCAACACCCCCCGAAAGACCCCCCCCCCCCACCACGCACACCCCAGGCCTCCCTGGCAGCCGTACCACTTGAGACCCCGGCACCCAGGCCTCCCAGGACGGAGGGACCCCGGCACCAAGGGACCCTCAGAGCAGAGGGCCCCCAGCCCTACAGGCCTCCTGGGCTCTGGTGGACCTGCCCCTCTGGGTGCGAGCTGCAGGCGCCTGACTGGAGCAGGAATGAGGCTTGCCCACATTCCAGCCCTTGCTCTCCGCCCCTCAGGTCCCACAGCAGGATTCCAGCAACTGGGGACCTCCCAGGGGGAAGCAATTACACATTGCAGGAGGTAGCAATTACACGAGGCCAGAGGTGCAATTACACGAGGCAAGAGGTGCGCTTGACAGCCTCGGGTCCCCTGGGGAGGACCAGCCTGGGAGCCGAAAAACCAGGAACGTGAGTGCCCCCCACGCAGGGTACAGGAAGGCGGGGCCGCCTGCCCCCGAGGTGGGCCCTTGTTCTTGCGGCCCCTGGGCCCAGGCGGGTTCTCTACCCCCCACCATCCACCCCCAGCTGGCCTGTGTGCCAGCAACAGGGCTGCTGCCAGTTGGTGCCCCCTCCTCACAGGCCCCACCATCGACCCCTCCATCCTGCACAGTGACTGCCGCCCACCTGGCTTCTCCCCACCCCTAAACCCTGTGCCGCCGGGAGGAGTGCTGCAGGGGGAGGGAGGGAGTGCCTGCGTCTGGTTCTCTGGGACCCCACGGGCTGCAGCCCGCCAGGCTCTCTGTCCATGGGAGTCTCCAGGCCAGCACACTGGAGTGGGCGGCCATTTCCTCCTTCAGGGGATCTTCCCCCACCCAGGGATCAAACCTGAGTTCCCTGCATTGCAGGCGGATTCCTTACCATCTGAGCCACCAAGGAATCCTCCCTGGAGGGGGTGTCGAGCTGCAAACACAAAGCCACCTCAGAGGACGTGGGAACTCAGCTATTGCTTATCTGGGAGCAGGAAGGAGCTGTCCTCAGCTGCACAATGGGCGGGACCCTCCCCCTTCCTCCCCCCCCCCCCCCCAGCCTCTGACTTCAGCCTGTGATCCCCCAGCCTCTGACTTCAGCCTGTGATGCTCTTAGTTCGTGGCTTCAGGCTGGTCCACAGTAAAGCTCTGTCCTTTGCTACCTTTCTGGGAGGCTCGCTGGGTCGGGAGATCCCCTGCAGGAGGGCATGGCAACCCACTCCAGTGTTCTTGCCTGCAGAATCCCACTGGTGGAGGAGCCTGGTAGACTTTAGTCCATGGGGTTGCAAAGAGGCAGACACGACTGAGCGGCTCAAGAACAGTTGAGCTGCACAGCGGGTTTGTTCTCCATCCTGTTCCCCCACAGGGATGAGGACACCGCCCTGGGGTCACACCAGCGGCTGGAGCTGGGCCAGGGCTGGGCGTGCCTGCACAGCCTCACCTGTGTGGTGGACCACTTGAGCACCACGGGCAGGGTGACGCACGGCAGCACTTTGCGCAGAAGCTGCAGCAGCCTCGGCTCCTGGCTGGAGATGGGCGACTTCTTGTTCAGGCAGTAGGTCATCGTGTCGTGACTCCCTGCAGGCACACCAGGCGGGGGACACGTCACCCCCGAGCCTGCCCCCTGTGCCCCCGGGCCGCCCTTGGGACGCACGGCTGTAGCGCCGCAGGGCGCAGGGAATCCTGAAAGTCACGTCCACCTGGACCGTGGAACTGAATCCTGTTTCGCAGTGGGGTCTCTGCAGATGGGAGCAAGTGGAGGGCATTTAAGGAGTCCCGGTTTTGGACAGGAAAGGCTTCAGATGGCTTCTGATTTCAAGGTGTGTGGTTTCCCAGGTGGTGTTCCTGGCAAAGAACCCGCCCGCCAATGCAGGAGACATAAAAGACGCAGGTTTTATCCCTGGGTCAGGAAGGTCCCCTGGAGGAGGGCCCGGCAGCCCACTCCAGGATTCCTGCTTGGAGAATCCCACGGAAAGAGGATCCTGGCGGGTGCAGTCCGTGGGGTTGCAGAGAGTGTGACTGAGTGAATGCAGACAGACCCTCTAGTTACAAGTACTTTGAAGTTACTCATGGTATTTTCAGGCTCTTTATGGCTCCAGTTTCATCTATTCTTTTTCCTTTTAAATCTGTGTGGTCTGTTTCAGAGACAGTGTGCTCAGATTCACACCTTAGCAGTTACCAGGGGACAATCCAGAAATCCTTCCCTCTGTCTCTGAACATAGGTCTGGATGAGCTTTATTTCTTTCTCCCATCTTTTTTTAAATTTATTCTCAGGGTCAAGGGATGGGAAGGAGGATTTACAAGTTCACAGTATAATTTGATTTGATGCTGTATGGAAGAGTGGATGGGAGGGTGGATAAGTGGGTGGATGGATGGATGGATGGATGGTGGGTGGGTGGAGGGATGGAGGGAGGGATAGATGGGGGGTGGTTGGATGCATGGGTGGATGGATGGTGAGTTGGTGGTTAGACGGATGGATGAGTGGGTGGATGGACAATGAGTGGGTGGATGAGTGGATGGCCGGTGAGTGGGTGGATGGACGGATGGGTGGGTTCTCAGCATGTGGTCCATGCACACGGTGGTCTGCGACTCACCATGAAAAGGAGTGAAGCTCTAACACAGGCTACATAGTGGACGGACCGTGAACACATGACGGTGAGTGAGAGGAGCAGAGAAGGAGACGTTTTCCATGTGCATTTATAAGAAATGTCCAGAACAGGCACATTTGCAAAGACGGAAGCAGGTGAGAGGTGCCCGGGCCTGGGAGAGGGCCTCAGGAGTTCTGTGTAAGGAGAGCGGGCCCCTCGTGGGTGCAGGCGGCCTGAAGACCCGGACGCCCCCTCCTTGTGGAGCCCCCACGGCCTTGCTCGCCGGGAAGCAGCCGAAAGGCGGAGACGGGGTCCGCGGTTCCCTGGCTACTCCACACCCGCAGGGAAGGGCCGTGTGGGCCCCTCCTAGGGAGGGTGGGGTGGTGGGCATCAAACCCCAGAGCCGTCGAGAGGGCGAGGAGGAGTCTGAGGCTGCCTTGCCTAGGAAACGGCACTTCCTGTTGGTCCCGCTGCTCGTGTGCGCGCCCAGCGGGCAGTGCCCAGGGTCGTGGCCAGAGGAGTGTGCGTGGAGAACGGCGCGTTTGCACCTTGGGAGGTAAGCAGGCTGGTGCTGGCCGGCGGGGACCCTCCCCGCCCAGGCCCCGGTGGCTGCCCCTCCGATGGCCTGAGCACAGCAGTGTCGCCCTGGAAGTGCCCGCCTACCTGGGTACCTCCAGGCATTCCCAAGTCGAGATGCCCGCCCACGGCTGAGCTTTGCAGCACTTTGCGACCAAACTGGCTGGAGTCAAGAGGTTCCTCATTTTAACTAAATAGTTCCGGTACCACTTACCGAGTCGTCTGGGGCCAGGTGGACACCCTAAACTTTGGGCGCTCCGGGCCCAAGTGCAGAAGGTGCTGCCCGAGCTCTGATGGAAAGCGTGGGTGCGAAGGTGAGGGAGCTCAAGGTCCCGGGGGTCCCAGGGAGTAGGACAGTGGTCGAGAAAGCACGCCCCCTCCCCCCAGGGCTGGCACGTGTCCTGAAGGCAGGCTCTCTGGGGTTTATGTGCCTTCCGTGTTGAATGGGGATAAAGTGGAGCAGAGGGAAGGTGCTGGTGTGTATGTGAGCACTACGCGTGCACTCAAATGTGTGTGTGTTCCTTGCGTGTGTGCATGAGTGTTCCGTGTGTGCAATGTGTGTGTGCCTGCACGTGTGTGCCTGCACGTGTGTGCCTGCACGTTTGGCACTGAGGCTTCGCACACCCGGGACCGTCTGGAGGCCGCCTTCCCGCCGAGCCAAGCCTGCGGGGCCTCACCTGGGATGGAGAGCTGGTGCAGCGGCACGTCCCAGAGCCGAGAGCTCAGCGCCGACATCCAGTCCGCGTTCGCCTTGGAGGCGCAGGGCAGGCCGCGGAAGGAGCCGGCGGAGCTCACTTGCCCGCCCATCGGAGGCCGAGCCGGGAGATCTGCGGGAGGAAACGGGGCTCTGCAGGAGTTGAAACAGGACGTGCGCGGAGGCGTGGCTCAGAAATGGGAACCTGCGGGCTTCTCTCCAAGTGAAACCAAGTGAAAGGATGGGGTGCTGGCGAGGGGAGACAGCTCTAGAGACAGAAATGGACAGAGACATGAAGAGTCACGGGAGGTGAAGGGAGGGTTTGAGGGGGAGCAAGGGACGGGGGACAGGGACCAACAGACAGACCCCAGCACCTCAAGTCTGTTTTCCCTGCTGCTGGAGCTGGCGACCCCCTCCAGAGGGCCCCCCACCCTCGCGCTCTGCACCAGCCCCTCCTCTGAGGGGCCCCTGTTGAGCCTGCGGGGTCTGCAGGAATGGGGGCTTCCATCCTAGGGGGCTGGAGCGTAGGCACTAGGCCACACCTCCTTCACGCCCCCGAGGAGCTCTGTCCTCTGGTGGCTGTTGCTGCAGGAAACGAGACAGTATAGGCTCCCAGGATGAAGCGCCCGGCTGAGCAGCTAAGAAGCTGGGAGCGCCTCTGGTCAGGGTCTGAGTGTCCCCTCTCTCCTGTTACGGGTGGGTGTCCTGACAGGGCGGGGACAGGGAAGTGAAAACACTAGCGTCTTTACTACCGTGGGGCCAAGCGCGGCCATCCCGTGATGCAAGGAGACGATTTAAAACAGAATCACCTGGAGACAGGACTTGGGTGGCGGCCCCTGACATCGCTCCCGAGCCTCTGTGCCTCGTCTTCCCACCAGGGAGAGGGGAGAGAGCCTCCGCGTGGTGTTGAAGGTGACCCGGGACCCAGGAAGCCCCGTCCTCACCCCCCGTGTCCTGGAAACAGTTTCTGCAACAGTTTTCCTCCCTGTAGAGACTCAGATCCTCACTTCCCTGACCCGGCCACACAGACCAGTTCCTCCCCGGGATCGTCCATCGGGGCTGACCCGGTCAGAACATGGGCCTGCGACCCGCTGGTTCCGCCTGCCCAGCCCCAACTGCAGCCCCTGTCCCTGCTTGGGCAGAGGCCCCCCCTCACGGCTCCTCCCCAGTCAGGGCCTGTGGTCCACGTGCCACCAGGAGTGCCTTCATGGCAAACACACGCCTGGGCCTCTGTTCTTGTGTTTACTGCTCCCCATGGACAGGGGTGGTTCCCATTCTTCAGGTCCCCCCTATACAGTAATAGTCCCCTTCTGTTGTCACAGTCTCACCTCTACAGTAATAGTCCCCTTCTGTTCTCATAGTCCCCCCTATACAGTAATAGTCCCCTTCTGTTGTCATAGTCCCCCCCTACAGTAATAGTCCCCTTCTGTTGTCAGAGTCCCCCCATACAGTAATAGTTCCCTTCTGTTGTCAGAGTCCCCCCTATACAGTAATAATCCCCTTCTGTTGTCAGAGTACCCCCTATACAGTAATAATCCCCTTCTGTTGTCAGAGTCCCCCCTCTACAGTAATAGTCCCCTTCTGTTGTCAGAGTCCCCCCCCTACAGTAATAGTCCCCTTCTGTTGTCAGAGTCCCCCCATACAGTAATAGTTCCCTTCTGTTGTCAGAGTCCCCCCTATACAATAATAATCCCCTTCTGTTGTCAGAGTACCCCCTATACAGTAATAATCCCCTTCTGTTGTCAGAGTCCCCCCTATACAGTAATAATCCCCTTCTGTTGTCAGAGTACCCCCTATACAGTAATAATCCCCTTCTGTTGTCAGAGTCCCCCCTATACAGTAATAATCCCCTTCTGTTGTCAGAGTACCCCCTATACAGTAATAATCCCCTTCTGTTGTCAGAGTCCCCCCTCTACAGTAATAGTCCCCTTCTGTTGTCAGAGTCCCTCCCTACAGTAATAGTTCCCTTCTGTTGTCATAGTCCCCCCTACAGTAATAGTCCCCTTCTGTTGTCATAGTCCCCCCTACAGTAATAGTCCCCTTCTGTTGTCAGAGTCCCTCCCTACAGTAATAGTCCCCTTCTGTTGTCATAGTCCCCCCTACAGTAATAGTCCCCTTCCGTTGTCATAGTCCCCCCCTACAGTAATAGTCCCCTTCTGTTGTCAGAGTCCCTCCCTACAGTAATAGTTCCCTTCTGTTGTCAGAGTCCCCCCTCTACAGTAATAGTCCCCTTCTGTTGTCATAGTCCCCCCTACAGTAATAGTCCCCTTCCATTGTCATAGTCCCCCCCTACAGTAATAGTCCCCTTCTGTTGTCAGAGTCCCTCCCTACAGTAATAGTTCCCTTCTGTTGTCAGAGTCCCCCCTCTACAGTAATAGTCCCCTTCTGTTGTCATAGTCCCCCCTCTACAGTAATAGTGCCCCTCTGTTGTCAAAGTTCCCCTTCTACAGTAGTAGTCTCCCCTAGAGTAATGATCCTATAGTGTCATAGTCTCCTCTCTGCAATAATAGTCCTCCTCGATTCTAGTAGTCCCCATAATTACAATCGTCTGCTTCTGCTATCCCCCCTCTAGAGTAAAAGTCCTCTGTTGCTCTAATCTCCGTTTATGGTGAACGTCCCCCTCTACTGTCGGGGTCCACCCCCGTTGTAGTAAGTCTGTCTCTGTGGTAAGAGTCTCTCCTCCAATAATCTCCCTCTGTTGTCAGTGTTGCCCCTCCACAGTAATAGTCCCCCACTACAGTAAGGGTCCTTCTTTATTAGGGGTCCCCGCTCCACAGCAGGGCTTCCCTGCTGGCTCAGCTGGGAAGGAATCTGCCTGCAATGGAGGAGACTGGGTTCAGTCCCTGGGTTGGGAAGACTCCCTGGAGAAGGGAGAGGCCACCCGCTCCAGTATTGTGGCCTGGAGAATCCCACGGCCTGTGCAGAGTCAGACAGGACTGAGCGACTTTCACTTTCTCCACAGGAATATCCTCCCTACATGGTCATAGGCCCTGTGATGGCTGTATCTCCCCTCTATCATAGTAGTCACCTCTCTGCAGTAATATTGCCCCTTGCACAAATAAAGCCCTCAGTTCAATTCAGTCGCTCAGTCTTGTCCGACTCTCTGTGACACCAGGAATCGCTGCACCCCAGGCCTTTCTGTCCATCACCAACTCCCGGAGTTCACTGAGACTCACGTCCATCGAGTCCGTGATGCCATCCAGCCATCTCATCCTCTGTCGTCCCCTTCTCCTCCTGCCCCCAATCCCCCCCCAGCATCAGAGTCTTTTCCAATGAGTCAACTCTTCGTGTGAGGTGGCCAAAGTACTGGAGTTTCAGCTTTAGCATCAGTCCTTCCAATGACCACCCGGGGCTGATCTCGTTCAGAATGGACTGGTCGGCTCTCCTTGCAGTCCAAGGGACTCTCAAGAGTCTTCTCCACAGTTCAAAGCCCCACCTCTGTGTAATCATCCCCTCTCTAGAGTAATGCTCCTGCCTGAAGGACTCTTTTCCTGTAACAGTCCCCTTTCCTCTTCACAATGACCCTTCAGAATAAAAGTCTCTTTCTAATCCGAACACGATTTTCAACAGCTTCAAGGAGATGCGAGTAGAACACACAGCTAAACAGTGTGTCAGAAGTCCGAGCCCAGCGCCCTGGGGAGCCCCGCGCAGCGCCGTGGGGAGCACCTGCGGGTGCGTGCGCCCCGGCTGCTAGTGCTCCTCTGGTGCGTCTGTGTCAGCACCCTGGGGACACCTGTGGGTGTGTGTCTGTCTCTTCCCTTCGCAGAGGAGACCTCCCCATAACACAGGGCTCCTGCCCAGTCCTGAGCCCTCCTGTCTCCACATCCCCGGACGTCTGTTCCGTCAGAATCCGGGTCACTGAGTCACAAGCCCTTCACCCTCCCGTGTGCGCTGGCCTGAGACCCTGGTGGCTTCATTGTGAAGGGAGGGAAAACGCCATCCCCCGGGGACACCAATCCCGTCCTTGCAGGACGCTCCCGTCTCCCCGGTACACACGTGTGGGTCACCGACCCTCTCTCCCTTGGCTGTGAGCCCCAGCTGTCTGGTTTCCGAGTGCAGATTCAGGAATGCTCGGGGCCACGCAGCCTTGAGGCCTCGGACAGCACCCCAGGGAGCACGCCCCCATGGCTTCCGCGGGCTCCGCGGGGCACTTCCTCAGGCGCCTGCCACGCCCTCTGTGTCCTCGGGCCACTCAGGTGAGCGTGCGGGGCGCCTGCCGGTGAGGGCAGGTTCCGCCCCCGCGGGCCCCGGGGAGACACGGGGGAGGCCCCGTGTGACCGCACGCACGTCTGCGGGTGGGACGGGCACACAGGCGCCCAGGGCATAGTTCTGAGGTGAATGAATGGATGGAGCAACGCAGGGCCGGCGAACCCAGCACATGGTCGTTCCTGTCGTCCTGCTCACCCGGCCCCGAGTGGTGGGCAGGCTTCACAAGCGATAGGCTCCTAGACCTTTGCTCAGGTCCACAAACTCACCAGCCCCCTGAAAGGCTCACTGGGTCCCCAAGATACTCGCCAGCCCCGTGAAACACTCTCTGGATCCCCAAACTCACCAGCCCCCTGAAAGGCTCACTGGGTCCCCAAGATATGAAACGCTCACTGGGTCCCCTAAAGTCACCAGCCCCCTGAAAGGCTCACTGGGTCCCCAAGATATGAAACGCTCACTGGGTCCCCTAAAGTCACCAGCCCCCTGAAAGGCTCACTGGGTCCCCTAAACTCACCAGCCCCCTGAAAGGCTCACTGGGTCCCCAAGATATGAAACGCTCACTGGGTCTCCTAAACTCACCAGCCCCCTGAAAAGCTCACTGGGTCCCCAAGATATGAAACGCTCACTGGGTCCCCTAAACTCACCAGCCACCTGAAAGGCTCACTGGGTCCCCAAGATATGAAACGTTCACTAGGTCCCCTAAACTCACCAGCCCCCTGAAAGGCTCACTGGGTCCCCAAGCACTTCCCGGGCTCCCAAAGTGCCCACCCACCCCGACCAGCCCCTGGCCCTACCCCCTCAGCGTCAGGACAGGATGGAGACCTAGGTCATCAGCTGTCCTCCCCGAGTGGCACCAGCCAGCACAGGTCAGCACCGGCTCGGCACTCGTGATGGGCTTGAAACTGCGCCCCGCGAGCTGCAGTCCAGGGCCCCTGTCGGGCTCCGCGCTCGCGCCCGGAGGGACTCTCCTTCCACCTGCAGACGCCAGGTGGACGCCTCCCTTCCCCCGGGAGGTCTCAGCCCTCCAGCCCCTCCCGCTGCCCAGTCCAGCCGCCCAGGGCCCGGGGGCCAGAGCGCGCAGACCTCCCGGGACCCCCGCCTCACCGAGGGAGTCTGTCCGCGTGTCTCCCCGGGGGACGCCGCGTGCGCACCGCACTCTCTGACCGCGGAGTCCAGCGGGAACTCCCGGCTGCTCGCTGAGCTCGTTTGGCCCGCGGGAGCCTCAGGCGTTTCCTCAAAGGCCTGACTGGATGCCGGAAACACCCACTCCCCGAGGTGGGGGAACCGCCTCCTAGACATGCCCCGCCCCGCCCCCTGCATCGCCCGGCTCTAGGCGGGGGACTCTTGTGCGGACAGCGCTGCCTGGCCGGGTTGGGGGGCCCGGGTGCCCCCGACGGACAGTCTGCAGGGCCCAGCCCTGCCCAGGGGCCGTCGTGGGTCCAGCGCCCAGACGGTGGGATGCCAGCGCGATCCAGGTGTGACCACGGGGGCCCTGAGGGCCGTGAGCTGGGCTAGGGCGACCTGACTACCTGGTTGAGCGCTGGCCGCTGTCCAGCATGTGGTCGCTGCCGCCCAGGACCGGAGCAAACAGGACTGTCAGCCCAGGGCTCCGTTGCATCATCCAGGCCTCCAAGCCTTTGATCCCGCCGGGTCACACTGGGTGGCAGGTGGCCAAGTCCTCCACTGAAGTGTCCAGCCCCGAGTGGCCCTTGTCCCAGCCCTGACTGCGGTGTGTGGTCTCCGCCGGTGAAGGTGGACCCCCAGGGCGAGTCCTCGCCTGCAGCCCCGCCGGCCCCAGGTGACAGAGCCCAGGAGGGTCTGTCCCTCGCCCTCCGCAAGCCCTGTCTGCTCCTCGCAAGTTAGCGCCTTGGGCCCCCGCCTCCCTTCCCCCATTGTGGCTGGAGGTCAAGGGACCAGAGGCGGACCGTGAATTCCAGCTCACTGCCAGGAACCCTCCTGGTGGCCAGGCTTCACAGGTAAAGAATCTGCCTGCCACACCAGAAAGCGGGTTCAAGCCTTGGGTGGGGAAGGTACCCCGGAGGAGGAAGCGTCAACCCAGTCCAGTGTTTGTGCCTGGAGAGCCCCACGGCAGAGGAGCCTGGGGGCCATAGTCCCTGGGGGCGGGAAGAGACATCACAGGGTGGCCAAGAGAAGCAGCTGCAGGCGGCCCTTCTCCCCTCGCCCCTGAGTCCCTGTTGCAGGAGCTGCTAGTTCCCTCTGAGGGCTCGCCTCCCGCATTCATCTGAGCTCGGGCCCCACCGGCTCCCTCCTGCCCCTGTTCCTCCCTCCGGGCAGGGCTTCCTGCTGCCCCGACTCCTCTCCCTCCAAGCCAGGCCCCCTCCCCGCCTCGCTGTCACCCTCCTCAGTCACAGCACCCGGAATTCTCCAGGTCTCCAGAAGTCCTGCTTTCTGCTGGAAAAGAATTTCCAGACACGGAGCATTTCAGAAGGGAGTGAGCTGATTAAGAACCAAGAGCAGAGGTCCTGGCGCAGCTGGGGAGCCGACAGTTCGCAGGGTCAGGAGCTAGTGTTTACACCCTCTGCGTGCTCAGTAGCTCAGGCGTGTCCGACTGTTTGCCATGCCCTCCTCCAGGGGATCTTCCTGACCCAGGGATCGAACCTGGGTCTCTTAAATCTCCCGCACTGGCAGGAGGGTTTTTACCACTAGTGCCACCTGGGAAGCCCCAGCCCCTTTCTACTGGTTGCTTAAAGCCTCCAGATCTTCGCTAACCAGCTTCCAGACCCCAAATTACACAAAGATGCCCACTCCAGTAAACCCCCGGAGCCCCTGGAGCCCCAACCAATCACCTAAAGCCAGCCTTCCAGCAGGAATATCCTGTCCTGAGGGCCTCCCTGGTGGTTCAGATGGTGAAGAATCTGCCTGACCTCCACTGGAGCTGGGCGGGCAGGGCGCCGACCTCCACTGCAGCCCCCGTCGGGGACCGTCCTGGTCACAGACACACGTACAGCCAGTGACCCCTGGATGTAACAAGAAGCCTGTGCCTTTTTACAGCCAGGCCTTTTCTGACACACCGCAGCAGCTGCTGCTCCCCTGCCTGACCCCACCCCCACCTCCTTCCTCCAGGCCCAGCTGAGAGGCTGCCGCCGTCTCCTCGCCTCTCGCAGCCACGCAGTGAGAGCTGTGCTCAGCCGCTCAGTCGTGTCTGACTCTGCGACCCCGTGGACCGCAGCACGCCAGGCCTCCCTGTCCATCATCAAATCCCAGAGTTTGCTCAAACTCATGTCCATCAAGTCGGTGATGCCATCCAACCATCTCATCCTCTGTCGTCCCCTTCTCCTCCCACCTTCAGTCTTTCCCAGCATCACGATCTTTCCCAATCAGTCAGTTCATTGCTTCAGGTGGCCAAAGTATTGGAGCTTCAGCTTCAGCATCAGTCCTTCCAGTGAATATTCAGGGTTGATTTCCTGTAGGATTGACTGGTTGGATCTCCTTGCAGCCCAAGGGACCAGTCCTCCAGGCTCCTCTGTGAGATTTCCCAGGCAAGGGTATTGGAGTGGGCTGCCACTTCCTCCCCTAGGGGAATCTTCCCCACAGAGGGACTGAACCGTCATCTCCTGCATTGCAGGTGGATTATTTACCTCTGAGCCACCGGTGAAGTCCAGCCACCTGCTGTCCCCTACGCTTCCTCTGAAAACTGCGGGCTGCTCTGTCTCCATGGGTTTCCTGCTCTGATGACTCATGTGAATGAGATCAAGGACGTGTGACCCTGGTGTCTGCTCCTGGGTCCTCAGGGTCCATGCACGTGGGACCAGGTGCCAGGGCTCTATCTTTCTCACTGATGCTCCTTCAGGGAATGGGAGAGCCATTTACAGGTTCAGACAAAAGCAATGGCCTGTGACTTCTGTTTTGACGGAGCAACCCCAGGGAGGATGAGCAGTGGATGCTCTCCCCCAGTCCCAGCTCCACGGTGCAGGTCCCTCCCATGTGCCCCTCTGGCAGTCCCCTCCTCCTTCACTGTGGGGTGAAGGGTGTGGGGTCCCCAGACAGCGGTGCCAAACCTTGTAAAATCTCACAGTGAGTCAAAGTATTTGAGCTTCAGCTTCAGCATCAGTCCTTCCAATGAATATTCAGAGTTGATTTCCTGTAGAATGGACTGGTTGGATCTCCTTGCAGTCCAAGGGTCTTCTCCAACACCACAGTTCAAAAGCATCAATTCTTTGGAGCTCAGCTTTCCTTATAGTCCGACTCTCACATCCATACATGACCACTGGAAAAACCATAGCTTTGACAATAGAGACCTTTGTCAGCAAAGTATGTCTCTGCTTTCCAATACGCTGTCTAGGTTTTTCATATATTTTCTTCCAAGGAGCAGTGTCTTTTAATTTCCAGATATGAGGAAATGCCAAGATTGGGATCAGGAAATCAGGTCCTGAAAATATCTCGACTATCCAAAGACCTGTTCCACCAGTTTCCCTGGAGCACAGAGGGCGTCACTCTGCACCCTGAATTCCCCTCGGGGGTGTTGGAAGTCAGCCGCTGCAGCAGCACTGGTTACATCTCCGTGGAGGCAGATGGCTAACGCCCTTATCGTTGTTCACGTGCTCAGTCACTCAGTCGTGTCCGACTGCGACCCGGTGGACTGTATCCCACGCATGGGTGGACGGATGGTAGATGGATGGTGGGGATGGTGGGTGGATGGATGGTAGATGGATGGTGGGGATGGTGGGTGGATGGATGGTAGATGGATGGTAGGGATGGAGGGTGGATGGATGGGTGGATACACAGAATGGGGTCCACGCTCACGGTGGAATGTGACACAGCCGTGAAGAGGAGTGAAGCTCTGGCACAGGATACAACGTGGACGGACTTTGCACACCCGACGCTCAGAGGCAGAGGCAGAGGCAGAAGGGCTCACTGTCTGAGTCTGCTTGCGCTGCCACAGCAAAACAGAGGGCTGGGCGCGTCAGCAGCGCAAATGCCTTTCCTACAGTTGAGGCCAGAAGTCTGAGATGAGGGTGTCAGGATGGGCAGGTTCCGGTGAAACTACATTCCTGGTTGGGAGCGGGGTCTTCACGGTGTCCTCAGGTGGAGGAAGGGCTGAGGGGGCTCCTTGGGGGTCCCTGTCATAAGAACTGGGATCCTGTTCATGAGGTCTCCACTCATGACCTCATTACTCACCCCCGCCGCCACTGGTTACACCATCACCTAGGCGTTACGATTTCAACATGTGAATTTCTGGGGGCACAAACATCCAGCCCAGAACAACCACAGACTGTATGATTCAACTTACAGGAAATAGGCAGGCAAACCCAGGGACAGGAGGTGGTGCCAGGCGCTGGGGAGGGAAGGGCAATGGGAAGCCACTCTTCCCAGGCAGGACCCTGTGAACCCTGCACCTTCCCACGCTGCAGACCAAGACAGCTCTTCCCCATTGGAACTGTTTCTGTGCCTTGCTGACTGACTTGCTTTTGTTATGATAATCACACCTAATGGCCCCACTTTGAGAATCCCGCCCCTCTGCCAGTCTGATGAGCTGCAGCGCCTTTGTTCAGAACCCTGTTCCCCTGTGGGCTGCGGGAAGGAAGAAATTAACACATCGGCCTGCCTGGGGCTCGCCATTCCGGGATATTTGCAAGATTAATGAGGGTCTTTTTAGTTGGTTTCCTCACGTCCCCCGTGTCTGATTCCTGAAAGAACCTGGCAACCAGACCCCGACAAGATGTTTATTTGGAGACATTCACTGGCCATCTTGTTGGTCATCTGGCTCTAAGAACACAGCTGTGTTACTTGTCTCAACACCTCCTGTCCTGCGGCGAGCACAGCGAGCTTGGATTCCTGCGGGGCCACAACCGAAAGGGCCCTGACCCTCTGCCCTCAGCTCATCTTAATCTGCACCCTAATCGACGGTGTGCCAGCTGCAAAGAGAGGGCGCTTGCTAACACGCCCCTCCCAGGGCATGGGCTCACGCGGGCCGATCCTGCGTAGGGGAGGGGCCCGTCTGGGCGGAGCTCAGCACACCGAGGTCAGCGCAGAGCACCCCCAGGCCGTTTCCTGGCCTGACCCTGAGCCGCTCAGAGCAGGACCTGGGCTGAGAGACAGCCGCTCCTGGAAGGTCAGTGACCCTGGGCTTTGTTCTGTGCGTACTCCGAACACCAGGACTTGCAGAGGCTTCCGCTGCACCGGGCACCGTCTCCACCCGCCACCCCCCGCCTTTGCCAGACTCCTGGGTTCCTCTCACTAGGAGAAGGTCTGCTTGAAACTGCCTCCTACTTGAGGGCCAGATAAAATGATTAGAAAACCAGCCAGAGCTGCAGACCCACGTCCATCCTGACCCTCAGGGCTGCACTGATGTTCCTTGCACTTGGCCGGCGCCACAAGGCCCGTTTTCCGCCGCTACGAGCCCCTGATGGGTGAGGATTGGCTGACCCGGCCGGCCAGCCCTTCCCAGGTGTGCTGGGATTGAGATCTTTATAAACAACCCCTTCCAGACAGTGGCGCTTCTCTGTGGCTCATACCGTAAAGAATCTGCCTGCAGTACAGGAGACGCGGGTTCCATTCCTGCGTCGGGAAGATCCCCTGGAGGAGGGCATGGCAGCCCACTCCAGTGCTCTTGCCTGAAGAAGCCTATGGACAGAGGAGCCTGGGGGCTGCAGTCCATGGGGTCGTAGAGTCTTCGTGTGGAGGCAGGCAGCAGAGCTTTTGGAGTCGCTGTTGGAAGAAGCGGGCACAAGCCGGCAGCTTGTCTTCAGGGCCCCGATCTCTCCTTTTTTCCCTCTTTCTGTGCGTTCATTGCTTGCTGTTTTCTGTTGCAGTAGAGCTGATTTCTGAAACTGCCTGGTCAGATGTGCAGGAACGTGATTCAGTGGTACTCAGGCGTTCATCTCATCTTTCTCTGGGTTCTGTTCTGCACAGGTGGCGACAGTGTGTGTCCCCTGCTCGTCACTGAGTCCCTTTCAATCATCTCTTTGACACAAGGTCCTGTGTGTACTCATACCGTGTACGTGGGCTTCCCGGGTGCTGCCAGCAGTAAAGAGCCTGGCTGCCAGTGCGCAAGACGCAAGAGACGCAGTTTCGATCTCTGGGTCAGGAAGATCCCCTGGAGGAGGGAATGACAACCCACTCCAGTTTTCCTCCCTGGAAAACCCCCATGGACAGGGGAGCCAGGTGGGCTAGGTCCATGCTGTCTCTGAGTTGGACACGACTGCGCGACTAAGAACACCCTTACCGTCTGAGCCACTAGGGAAGCCCCACTATGTATATGAGATTAGCAGACTCTTAATTTCTCACTCATCCTTAACACCTTTTTGATAATTGTACGTTGGTTTTCTAAATTTGTGTGTGTTTCTAACTGGGTGAGATACTTCCTTTGCATTAGGTGGCTCAGATTGTAAAGCATCTGCCTGCAATGCAGGAGACCCGGGTTCAATGCCTGGGTTGGGAAGATCCCCTGGAGAAGGACATGGCAACCCACTCCAGTATTCTTGCCTGGAGAATCCCACGGATGGAGCAGCCTTGTGGGCTGCAGTCCATGGGGTCGCAAAGAATCGGACACAACTGAGCGAGCTCACCTCGCTCACTGAGCATAATTCTCAGTGGCACACCATGACGTCTGCCTTTCTCCGGCCTGCGCTTACTGTGAGAGTCAGTCTGTCCGTTCATGATGCTGTTGGCGGCATCACACCAGACTGAGCTTCTGATCGCTACCTGTGTGCTGAGTTGCTTCAGCCGTGTCTGACTCTGTGTGACCCCGTGGACTGTGGCCCCCGGGCTCCTCTGTCCATGGGATTCTCCAGGCAGGAATCCCGGAGCGAGTTGCCACTTCCTCCTCCAGGGATCCTCCTGCCCCAGGGCCTTCTGACGGGCCTGTCTCTGACAGAGGTGATGAGCATCTTGTCTTGCGCCTCACGGGAGTCCCTGTGCCTTCTTGGAAGACATCTGTTTCCATCTCGGGCCCTTTTATTTCTTGGGTTGCTTACTTTTTTTTTTTTTTTTGACATTGAGCTGCACAGGCTCTTTCTATGTTTTGGACGAGAATTCCTTGTGGGTATGTTTGATTGCAAATATAATTTCCCATTCTGAGAGTTGTCTGTTTCCTTTGTTTAGGGTTTCCTCTTCTGTGCAAATGCTTTGAGGTTAATTAGGTCCTGATTGGTTACTTTTGGTTCATGTTTCATTATTCTAAGATCTGGAGCCCAAAAGAATGTCCCGTGATGAATGACGTCTGTCCTGCGTATATTTTACTCAAGAATGTCATCGCCTCCATCTTCCCATTCAGACCTTGCATTTTTGTGTATGGTGTTGGGGAATATTCTAATTTCATTCTCGCTTTCATTGTTCAAGGCACCCGCGCACTGCTCCTCAGAGGGCCGTCTGCAGCTTCTATCCCCAGCAGCAGAGGAGGAGGGCTCCCTGTTCCCCACAGCGTCTATAGCGCTTGGTGTCTGTAAAGGGCCTGACAGTGGCCATTCTGACCGGCTTGAGGTGACACCTCATTGCAGGGCCGACAGGCGCTTCCCTGATATTTAGCGATGTGGACGTCATTTGGTGTGATTTTTCTCTTAAAGGATGTGAGTTAAAGGTGCCTGTTGCACTTGGCTCTGTGACCGTCTGCTAAGTTTTGAATTCTTGTTTGTTGACCCTGGGAGGCTTCTGGAGGGCAGTTGTTTACTTAAAACTCCACGGACATTGTGAGCATTGAGTGCCTGCGATCATTGAAGGCGGGAGGAGAAGGGGACGACCGAGGATGAGATGGTTGGGTGGCATCACCGGTTCGACGCAGATGAGTTTCAGTGAACTCCGGGAGTCAGTGACGGACAGGGAGGCCTGGCGTGCTCCAGTCTATGGGGTCACGAGTGAGGACTGAACTGAACACAGCTTTTAGAGTTGCTGTTACAAAAATGGCCACATGGTGGCAGCACTGCCTTGCTTCAACCTCCACTTGTAAATTTCTTTCTCTGCGCATTCCTTGTTTTATTTCGGAGTAGGGTTGATATCGGATACTGTGTTTGTTTCACGTGTACAGGAGCTTGATTCAGTGATACACCGACGTTTATCAATTCTTTTCTGGGTTCGTTTTCCCAAGATAGAGGATTACAGTGTCTCCAGTAGGCTGCCCTTTACTATTCAACAGTTTTTTTCCTGGTTCTCTGTTTGATGTCTGTCAGTTCCTTGCAAAGTCTTCCTTTATCCCATATCCCTAACTTAATTTCTTTAAGAACCGTCAGTTGGTTTTCTAAGTGTATGAGTCTGCTTCTACTGTGCAATAGCCTACGTTCGCATTAATTTCAAGAAGACACCCGCCAGTGATAGCTTGTGATGCTCGTCTTTCTCTCCTGGCCTCCCTCGCTCAGCACGGCCATCGCTCTCCGCCACGCGGCTGTCGCCGGCTTTGCTCCCTTCTGACTCAGGGCTGGGCCGCACCACTCCGTCCTCACCTTCCTCTCGACGGGTGTCCTGGCTGAATTTGTTGCAGGGGGAAGGAAAGAAGGGGCTTCCCTGGGGCTCTGCTGGTAGAGAGCCTGCCTGCAAGTGCAGGAGACGTGGGTTCAGTCCCTGACTGGGGAAGACCCCCTGGAGGAGGGCATGGCAGCCCACTCCAGCGTTCTTGCCTGGAGAAGCCCGTGGATTCTGGCGGGCTGCCGTCCATGGGGCCACGAAGTGGTAGACACGACTGAAGTGACTGAGAATGCATGCAAAGGAACAAAAGAGGAGTGGGTCTTTTATTCTCGCCCTTTTTTGAGAAGAAAGGAGATAAAGAAAGCAGTGAGCAGGTGTGAACATTCCTAGTTTTTTTTTTCTTTTAACTGCTCATAACTCTGAATGTCTGTAACTAAATTTGCTTTTCTGCCCCCTAACTCTGCAGGAGCTACAATAAACATTTTTTCCTTGCACTGTATGCTAAATACATCCTCTGTCTGGTGTTTACCCTTACAACACCTTCCCCTTGTACTTACATATCAGAAAGAAGGCCGCAGAGACATGGAACTGCCAGGGTCAGTTCCAGGGATTACTGACTTAAGCCTATGACTGCCTCTGGTGAAATGCATGAGGAAGAAATCGGGATCCTATGCCCTTTGTTCCTCATCAGACTCCTGACTGTGAGCCCTTGCTGTATATAAGCTCCTATACTCCTCATGGGCAGGGGATGGGGCGCACAGTCCTTGAGGCATGACCCTACTGTGTTCCCCTCTCTGCTGGCTTGAGAATAAAAGCCACCTTTGTTTCTCCTTCAAACTCTGTCTCTGTATTTTCTATTTGGCTTCACTGGGCAGAGAAAGCCAGGATTTTGGCCAGCAACAACTCCGGTTCTTGGCCATTGCCAATCGAGCTGCCCTGAAAGCAAGGCGCACGGGTCACTGTGAATGTCGGTTTTCTCTGGGTCTGAGCCCAGACGTGGGGTTGTCGGGCCATGTGCTTTCTGGGCGTTTATCTGATAAGGAACCTCCTTGCTGGTTTTGATAGTTCCCGCACCCATTTACACCCCCACTGAGAGTGTAGGAGCATCCCCTTCTGCCTCCATCCTCTGCAGCCCCTGTTCTCTGTAGATGTTTTAGATGGTGGCCACTCCGACCTGCGGGAGGGGATTTTTCATGGCAGTTTTGATTTGCGTGGATTTAGTACATAGTGGTGTGCTGCCGTCCATGGGATTGCAAAGAGTAGGACGCAACTGTGCAGTGAACTGAATGCATAGAGAGCTGGACGAACGTTTCAGGTGCTTTCCGATACTGTGCAGAGTGGCCACAGCTTACCTCTTCCCATTGTCTTCCTGAAAGGTGGCCCTGTTTGAATGCCTGTCTGATGATTTACCCCGGGACATGACTGGAGGGAGGGGTCATTTACAGCCCCACAGGCCTTGTGAATATGAAGAACCCAACAGCAACTGTGCAGCTGAACTGAATACACAGTGAGCTGGAGGAGTTTTCCTGGTACTTTGTGATACTGTGCAGAGTGGCCACAGCTTACCTCTTCCCATTGTCTTCCTGAAAGGTGGCCCTGTTTGAATTCTTGTCTGATGATTTACCCTGGGACATGACTGGAAGGGAGGGGTCATTTACAGCCCTGCATGCCTTGTGACTATGAAGAGCCCAACAGCGCTAGGTTTACGGTGTTTTTCTGGAAGACGGCCTCCTGCCCCACTCTGGTCCTCAGGCATTGAGGTTCATGGAAAACTGTTCATTGATTGTCAGCTAGAGTGGAATGTGCCAAGGCTTGAGTCTCATTTTTCCTTCCCCCTTACCCAGGGTCCCCAGGACACATCCCAGTTTGTGGACACCACTCTGCAGAGGGTGCTGTCATCTGTAGGTGGGGTGACCCTAAGGCCGGAGGCTGTAGGTAGGAACCCCAGCCTAGGGGACATAGAGTGGCCAGGGGACCTTGCCAACCTGTTCTGGACTGGAGGCTCCGCCAATTCTTGGGTGATGTAGGCTTGGTTTCTCTGCAGGAGGTTCCGCCAGCATCTGGAGATTGGTAGCTCAGGCAGAGGGCAGGAGGCACCCCAGGTCCATCGTGGGGTCACATTTCCTGCCCCATGCTCCCAGCTCCGTCTGCACTGAGACCCTCCAGGCTTGGGACCAAAACCAGCTCAGGCTCCAGGGATGGGACACCGTCCGGGTGACCCTGTCCTGAGGGCAGTAGAGTCAGCCTTTCTGATCCCTTTTTATACTTTTATTCCCTAACTTGCATTTGCATATGTAGTTGAATGACAAGATTGTGGGTTTTTTTTTCCTTTTGGATCGACAGCAACCTGATTCCCTTGCACGTAGATGTGTGTGTCTTCTCTTCCAGGCTCTTTTCCGATATAGAATGTTAGTGTTCAATAGTATTCCTGTCTACAGTGGTTCCTGGTAGATAGTTGTTTTTTTTTTTTTTTTTAATAATATTACCCTCCCTATGTTAGACTGAATCGGTTCATTACTCCCTGTCCCATATCCGGTCCCATCTCTTCATGGCAAATAGATGGGGAAACAGTGGAAACAATGGCTGACTTTATTTTTCTGGGCTCCAAAATCACTGCAGATGGTGACTGCAGCCATGAAATTTAAACACGCTTACTCCTTGGAAGGAAAGTTATGACCAACCTAGACAGCATATTCAAAAGCAGAGACATTACTTGGTCAACAAAGGTCCATCTAGTCAAGGCTATGGTTTTTCCTGTGGTCATGTATGGATGTGAGAGTTGGACTGTGAAGAAAGCTGAGCACCGAAGAATTGATGCTTTTGAACTGTGGTGTTGGAGAAGACTCTTGAGAGCTCCTTGGACTGCAAGGAGATCCAACCAGTCCATTGTAAAGGAGATCAGTCCTGGGTGTTCATTGGATGCATGGATGCTGAAGCTGAAACTGCAACCCTTTGGCCATCTGATTCGAAGAACTGACTCATTTGAAAAGACCTTGATGCTGGGAAAGATTGAGGCCAGGAGGAGAAGGGGATGACAGGGGATGAGCTGGTTGGATGGCATCACTGACTCAATGGACCTGAGTTTGGATGGACTCTGGGAGTTGGTGATGGACAGGGAGACCTGGCATGCTGTGTTTCATGGGGTCACAAAGAGTCGGACACGACTGAGTGACTGAACTGAACTGTCCCACAATTTTGTTTATTTCTTTCTGGGGACCATTTTTAGATCCCAGATACAAGCGATATCTTATGCTAATGCCCCTCCCTGGCCCCCTCACCTCACTTGCTGTAATCATGTCTAGTTTCTTCCCTGAGGCCGCCCATGGCATCCCTGCCTGCTTGTTGTGGCTGACTGAGAGTTCCTCGTGTCTATGTACCCCATCTTCTTTATTCCTTGTGACGTCTTTGCAAATTTTTTTCCCATTCTGAAGACTGTTTTTCTCTTTCATTTAGGGTTCCTTTGCTGTGCAAACACTTTTAAGGTTAATTCAGTCCTGTTTTCTTTTTTTTTCTTTTTTAATAGGAATTTATTTATTTTAATTGGAGGCTAATTACTGCACAATATTATATTGGTTTTGCCATACATTGACATGAATCTGCCACGGGTCTACACATGTTCCCCATCCTGAAGCCCCCTCCCACCTCCCTCCCCATCCCATCCCTCAGGGTCATCCCAGTGCACCAGCCCCGGGCACCCTGTCTCATGCATTGAACCTGGACTGGAGATTCGTTTCACATATGATAATATACATGTTTCAATGCCATTCTCACTAATCATCCCACCCTTGCCCTCTCCCACAGAGCCCAAAAGACTGTTCTATACATCTGTGTCTCTTTTGCAGTCTCACATACAGGGTTATCATTACCATATTTCTAAATTCCATATATATGCATTAGTAGACTATATTGATGTTTTCCTTTCTGGTTTACTTCACTCTGTATAATAGGCCCCAGTTTCATCCACCTCATTAGAACTGATTCAAATGTATTCTTTTTAATGGCTGAGTAATACTCCATTGTGTGTATGTACCACAGCTTTCTTATCCATTCATCTGCTGATGGACATCTAGGTTGCTTCCATGTCCTGGCTATTATAAATAGTGCTGTGATGAACATTGGGGTACATGTGCTCTTTCAATTGTAGTTTTCTTGGTGTGTATGCCCAGTAGTGGGATTGCCGGGTCACATGGCAGTACTATTTCCAATTTTTAAAGGAATCTCCACAGTGTTCTCCATAGTGGCTGTACTAGTTTGCATTCCCACCAACAGTATAAGAGGGTTCCCTTTTCTCCATGCCTTCTCCAACTTTTATTGCTTGTAGACTTTTGGATTGCAGCTTTTCTGACTGGTGTAAAATGGTAACCTCATTGTGGTTTTGATTTGGATTTCTCTGATAATGAGTGATGTTAAGCATCTTTTCATGTGGTTGTTAGCCATCTGTATGTCTTCTTTGGAGGAATGTCTGTTTAGTTCTTTCGCCAATTTTCTGACTGAGTTGCTTGTATATTTTCGAGATTAATTCTTTGTCAGTTGCATTTGCTATTATTTTCTCCCATTCTGAAGACTATCTTTTCACATTGCTTTTAGTTTCCTTTGTTGTGCAAAAGATTTTAAGTTTAATTAGGTCCCATTTGTTTATTTTTGCTTTTATTTCCATTACCCTTGGAGGTGGGTCATAGAGGATTCTGGATTTATGTCAGAGAGTGTTCTGCCTGTGTTTTCCTCTAGGAGTTTTATAGTTTCTGGTCTTATGTTTAGATCTTTAATCCATTTTGAGTTTATTTTTGTGTATGGTGTTAGAAAGTGATCTAGTTTCATTCTTTTACAAGTGGTTGACCAGTTTTCATAGCACCACTTGTTATAAAGATTGTCTTTTCTCCATTGTATATTCTTGCCTCCTTTGTTGAAGATAAGGTGTCCATAGGTGTGTGGATTGATCTCTGGACTTTCTATTTTGTTCCATTGATCTATATTTCTGTCTTTGAGCCAGTACCATACTGTCTTGATGACTGTGGCTTCGTAGTAGATCCTGAAGTCAGGCAGGTTGATTCCTCAAGTTTCATTCTTCTTTCTCAACATTGGTTTGACTATTCAGGTTTTTTTTTTTTTCCATACAAATTGTGAAAATACATGTTCTAGTTCTTTGAACAATACCGTTGGTACCTTGATAGGGATTGCATTAAATCTATAGATTGCTTTGGGTAGTATACTCATTTTCACTACATTGATTCTTCCGATCCATGAACACGGTATGTTTCTCCATCTATTTGTGTCCTCTTTGATTTCTTTCACTAGTGTTTTATAGTTTTCTATATATAGGTCTTTAGTTTCTTTAGGTAGATATATTCCTAAGTATTTTATTCTTTTTTTTGCAACGGTGAATGGAATTGTTTCCTTAATTTCTTTTTCTACTTTCTCATTACTAGTGTATAGGAATGCAAGGGATTTCTGTGTGTTGTTTTTATATCCTGCAACTTTACTATATTCATTGCTTAGCTTTAGTAATTTTCTGGTGGCGTCTTTCAGGTTTTCTGTGTAGAGGATCATGCCATCTGCAAACAGTGTGAGTTTTCCTTCTTCTCTTCCAATCTGGATTCCTTTTATTTCTTTTTCTGCTCTGATTTCTGTGGCCAATACTTCCAAGACTATGTTGAATAGTAGTGGTGAAAGTGGGCACCCTTGTCCACTGAGGATAATGTTTGCTGTGGGTTTGTCATATATAGCTTTTATTATGTTGAGGTATGTTCCTTCTATTCCTGCTTTTTGGAGAGTTTTTTTTTTTAATCATAAATGGATGTTGAATCTTGTCAAAGGCTGTCTCTGCATCTATTGAGATAATCATATGGTTTCTATTTTTCAATTTGTTAATGTGGTGTATTACATTGATTGACTTGGGGATATTGAAGAATCCTTGCATCCCTGGGATAAAGCCCACTTGGTCATGGTGTATAATCTTTTTAATATGTTGTTGGATTCTGTTTTCTAGAATTTTGATAAGGATTTTTGCATCTATGTTCACCAGTGATATTGGTCTGTAGTTTTCTTTTTTTGTGGCATCTTTGTCAGGTTTTGGTATTAGGGTGATGGGGGCCTCATAGAATGAGTTTGGAAGTTTCTTTCCTCTGCAATTTTCTGGAAGACTTTGAGTAGAATAGATGTTAGCTCCTCTCAAAATTTTTGGTAAAATTCAGCTGTGAAGCCATCTGGACCCGGGCATTTGTTTCCTGGAAGATTTCTGATTACAGTTTCAATTTCTGAGCTTGTGATGGGCCTGTTAAGATTTTCTATTTCTTCCTGGTTCAGCTTTCAAAAGTTGTACTTTCCTAAGAATTTGTCCATTTTTTGCACGTTGCCCATTTTATTGGCATATAGTTGCTGATAGCAGTCTCTTATGATCCTTTGTATTTCTGTGTTGTCTGTTGTGTGATCTCTCCATTTTCATTTCTAATTTTATCGATTTGATTTTTCTCTCTTTGTTTCTTGATGAGTCTGGCTAATGGTTTTTCCATTTTATTTATCCCTTCAAAGAACCAGCTTTTGGCTTTGTTGATTTTTGCTATGGTCTCTTTTGTTTCTTTTGCATTTATTTCTTCCCTAATTATTAAGATTTCTTTCCTTCTACTAACCCTGGGGTTCTTCACTTCTTCCTTTCCTAGTTGCTTTAGGTGTAGAGTTAGGTTATTTGACTTCTTTCTTGTTTCTTGAGCTATGCCTGTATTGCTATGAACCTTTGCCTTAGCACTGCTTTTAAAGTGCCCCACAGGTTTTCAGTTGTTTTGTTTTCATTTTCATTCATTTCTATGCATATTTCTTTCTTTTTAAATTTGTTCTGTGATTTGTTGTTCATTCAGCAGCGTGTTGTTCAGCCTCTATATGTTGCAATTTTAAATAGTTTCTCTCCTGTAATTGACATTTAATCACACTGCATTATGGTCAGAAAAGATGCTTCGAATGATTTCAGGTTTTTTGAATTTACCAAGGCTAGATTTATGGCCCAGGATGTGATCTATCCTGGAGAAGGCTCCGTGTGCGCTTGACAAAAAGGTGAAATTCATTGTTTTGGGGTGAAATGTCCTATAGATATCAATTAGGTCTAACTGGTCTATTGTATCATTTAAAGTTTGCGTTTCTTTGTTAATTTTCTATTCAGTTGATCTGTCCATAGGTGTGAGTGGGGTATTAAAGTCTCCCACTACTATTGTGTTATTGTCAATTTCCCCTTTCATACTTGTTAGCATTTGTCTTACATATTGCGGTGCTCCTATGTTGGGTGCATATCAGTTCAGTCGCTCAGTCGTATCTGGCTCTTTGCGACCCCAAGAATCACAGCACGCCAGGCCTCCCTGTCCATCACAACTCCCGCAACTCCAAGGAGTGAATCACTCAGACAGTCACATCCAATCTGATTCGATGATTGCCATCCCA